>NC_091977.1:323571248-323732885 GCF_044704955.1 Pristiophorus japonicus
GACTTGCTTCCACTCCTGAAGTGATTTCTTTGGTGACTGAACAGTCCAATACGGGAGCCACAGACTCTGTCACAGGTGGGACAGATAGTCATTGAGGGAAGGGGTGGGTGGGACTGGTTTGCCGCATGCTTTTTCTGCTGCCTGCGTTTGATTTCTGCATGCTCTCGGCGTTGAGACTCGAGGTGCTCAGCTGATGCACTTCCTCAACTTAGGGTGGTCTTGGGCCAGGGACATCCATGTGTCAGTGGGGATGTCGCACTTTATCAGGGAGGCTTTGAGGGTGTCTATTACAGCAGCCCTGTAGCCCTGACAGACACAAACACACAAACACACACACACACACACACACATACACACAGACTCACACACAGACACACAGATAAATAGCCACACGCTCATACACACACACACAGCCACACCCAAATGCACAGAAACACACAGACACATATACATACACGCACTCGCACACACACACAGACGAGCAAGCACAGAAATATGCTAACACATGCACACACACACACACACACACACAGACACGTGCACACACACACACACACAGATACGTGCACACACACACATGCACACACACACACACACACACAGACACGTGCACACACACACACACACACATGCACACACACACACAGACACGTGCACACACACACACACACACACAGACACGTGCACACATACACACACACACAGCCACGTGCACACACACACACACACACAGACACGTGCACACACACACATGGACATACACACACACACACACACACAGACACGTGCACACACACACACACACACACACGTGCACACACACACACACACACATACACATGCACACACATGCATACATACACACATACGTAACCACACACACACAGACACATACACACAGACACAAACACAATCACGCACACACAGACACACACTGTCGTTAGAGGAAAGGGTGGGTGGGACAGGTTTGCTGCAAGCTCCTTCCGCTGCCTGCGCTTCTTTTCTTCATGCTCTCAGCAACAAGACTCGAGGTGCTCAGAGTCCTCCCGGATGCACTTCCTCCACTTAAGGCGATCTTTGGTCAGGGACTTCCAGGTGTCAGTGGGGATGTTGCACTTTATCAGGGAGGCTTTGAGGGTGTCCTTGAAATGTTTCCTTTGCCCACCTGGGGATCGCCTGCCGCTGCCCACGTCAGGCTTGTTTGCCGTGTAGGAGTTCCAAGTGGAGCGGTTGCTTTGCGAGTCTTGTGTAGGGCATGCGGATGATGTGGTTCACCCATCGGAGCTAGTTGAGCGTGGTCAGTGCTTCGATGCTGGGAATGTTGGCCTGATCGAGAACACTGACGTTGGTGCGTCTATCCTCCCAGGGGATTTGCCGGATCTTGCGGGGACATCGTTGGTGGTATTTCTCCATTAATTTGAGGTGTCTCCTGTATACGATCCATGTCTCTGAGCCATACAGGAGGGTGGGTATCAGCACAGCCCTGTAGACCATGAGCTTGGTGCCAGATTTGAGGGCCTAGTCTTCGAACATTCTCTTCTTCAGGCGACCGGAGGCGGTGTTGGATCTCGTCGTTGATGTCTGCCCTTGCTGATAATAGGCTCCCGAGGTATGGAAAGTGGTCCACGTTGTCCAGGGCCGCACTGTGGAATTTGATGACTGGGGTGGCAGTGCTGTGTGGCGGGGTCAGGTTGGTGAAGGACCTTTGTCTTACGGATGTTTAGTGTAAGGCCCATGCTTTCGTATGCCTCGGTGAAGACGTTGATGATGGCTTGGAGTTCAGCCTCTGAATCTGTGCAGATGCAAGCGTCGTCTGCGTACTGTAGTTCGACGACAGAGGATGGGACGGTCTTGGATTTAGCCTGGAGGTGACGTAGGTTAATCAGCTTCCCACTGATTCTGTAGTTTAGTTCCACTCCAACAGGGAGCATGTTGACTGTGAGGTGGAGCATGGCAGCAAGGAAGATTGAGAAGAGGGTTGGGGCGATGACACAGCCCTGCTTGACCCCGGTCTAGATGTGGATTGGGTCTGTGGTGAATCCGTTGGTCAGGATCATGGCCTGCATGTCACCGGGGAGTAGGTGGAGGATGGTGACAAACTTTTGGGGCAGCCGAAACGGAGGAGGACGCTCCATAGTCCCTCGCGGTTAACGGTGTCAATGGCCTTTGTAAGGTCAAAGAAGACCTAGTACAAGGGTCGGTGCTGTTTCCCGCATTTCTCTTGCAGTTGTCGCGCTGTGAAGATCATGTCCGTTGTACCCCGTAGGGGACAAAATCCGCACTGTGACTCTGGGAGGAGCTCCTCAGCCACAAGGAGAAATTGGTTGAGGAGGATTCTTGCGATGACTTTCCCAGTAGCTGATGACAGGGAGATTCCTCTGTAGTTGCCGCAGTCGGACTTGTCCCCTTTTTTAAAGATGGTCACAATTGCTGCATCTCTGAGATCTCCAGGCATACTCTCCTCCCTCCAGATGATAGAGATGAGGTCATGCATTCAAGCCAATAGTGCCCCTCCGCCATACTTTAGCGGCTTAGCGGGGATTCCATCTGCTCCTGATGTCTTGTTGTTCTTGAGCTGGCGGATGGCCTTTTCTACCGCGTGCAGTGTTGGGGTTTTGCTGAGATGGTGGCGGGTGACATGCTGCGGGATGGAGTTAAAGGCACACGTGTCAAAGACAGAGACTCGATTGAGGAGGCTACACTCACAGTGGTGAAGATAGCAGTCACATCTAAAGACTCACTACCTTCAGAGTTCCGGACGTGGAATTTGGTCACGGTTTGTTTTCAGACCCGTGACCAGCTGCACGCCACAACTGGGAGGCCCGAGGCTGGCCCAATATTGTCCCTTAGGCCTCATTAACATTATTTGTGTCATGCCTCCACAAGCATTTCACTGAGATGAATATCGAGCTACTTTCCCTCACCAGAAATAGCCCTAAGATAAATCTTGGGGGACAGGGGAAGGTGAATTAGAATGACACTGGATGGGGCGGGAGGGGGGAGAGGCGATCATGAGGACTGTGCAACCCTGACATTCCAAATCCAGGCTTTTACACTATGAATTTCTGGCTTGGTACACAAGGCAACGGGCCGAGAGCGACCACTAGTGGTATGGGCGCTCGTCTGCCCCAATGTGGTAACACCCCACATCTCTGAGTCAGAAGGTTGTGGGTTCAAGTCCCACTCCAGAGACTTGAGCACAAAGTCCAGGCTGACTCTCCCAGTGCAGTGCTGAGGGAGTGCTGCATTGTCGGAGGTGCCATCTTTCGGATGAGACGGTAAAGCGAGGTCCACTCCTGAAGTGAGTTCTTAGGTGACTGAACTTTCCAATACGAGAACCACAGTCCCTGTCACAGGTGGGACAGATAGTCATTGAGGGAAGGGGTGGGTGGGACAGGTTTGCCGCACGCTACTTCCACTGCCTACGCTTGATTTCTGCATACTCTTGGCGATGAGACTCGAGGTACTCAGCGCCCTCCTGGATGCTCTTCCTCCACTTAGGGAAGTCTTTGGCCGGGACTCCCAGGTGTCACTTATCAGGAATGTTGCACTTTATCAGGGAGGCTTTGAGGGTGTCCTTGTAGCGTTTCCTCTGCCCACCTTTGGCTCACTTGCCGTGAAGGAGGTCCGAGTAGAGCGCTTGCTTTGGGAGTCTCGTGTCTAGCATGCAATAAACAGATTATCTGGTCAGTATCCATCATCATAGACAGTCCCTCGGAATCGAGAAAGACTTGCTTCCACTCCTGAAGTGAGTTCTTTGGTGGCTGAACAGTCCAACACGAGAGCCATAATCCCTGTCATAGGTGGGACAGATAGTTGTTGAGGGAAGGGGTGGGTGGGACTGGTTTGCCGCACGCTCTTTCCACTGCCTGCACTTGATTTCTGCATGCTCTCGGCATTGAGACTCGAGGTGCTCAGCGCCCTCTCGAATGCACTTCCTCCACTTAGGGCGGTTTTTGGCCAGGGACTCCCAGGTGTCAGTGGGGATGTCCCACTTTATCAGGGAGGCTTTGAGGGTGTCCTTGTAGCGTTTTTGCTGCCCACCTTTGGCTCATTTGCCGTGAAGGAGTTCCGAGTAGAGTGCATGCCTTGGGAGTCTCGTGTCTGGCATGCGAACTATGTGGCCTGCCCAGCGGAGCTGATCGAGTGTGGTCAGTGCTTCAATGCTGGGGATGTTAGCCTGGACGAGGGCGCTAATGTTGGTGCACCTGTCCTCCCAGGGGATTTGTAGGATCGTGCGGAGACATCATTGGTGATATTTCTCCAGCAACCTGAGGTGTCTGCTGTACATGGTCCATGTCTCTGAGCCCAACAGGAGGGTGGGTATTACTACAGCCCTGTAGACCATGAGCTTGATGGCAGTTTTGAGGGTCTGGTCTTCAAACACTCTCTTCCTCAGGCAGTCGAAGGCTGCACTGGTCAGTATCACATTACTGTTTGTGGGAGCTTGATGTGTGCAGATTGGCAGCTGAGCTGCATTTCCTACATTACAACAGTGACTAAGTGTAAAGCATTTTGGAATGTCCTGAGGTCATGAAAAGTACTATAGGAATGCAAGTTATTTCATTCTTTTCTTTATGGCAAAGAGATATTTTCCCTTTAGTGATTCTCCACACAGTCTGTGATTTTGCATAATGACACCTCCCAGCTTGGTGCACCATGTATTGGAAAGATTTGTTCCTCATCTCTGTGTCAGTGGCGAAGGCTTCAGTTTCTTGAGAAATGAAGAAGTCAGCTTCACTATCCAGTGCAGACAGTGGTGAACATAGAGGCTACATCGAATCAATTAACAACTGCTGTCTGTGTATTGAGTCTGGAGATTAGAAACAAAGCTGAACAAGTAAAAATGCAAATATTTGCACTATAAATTCGGAAGAATCTCAGAGAATGAGGTGTTAAACACCAAACTTTTATATAATGGTTCATGGAAATGAGGACACTGGTATTGTGCTCAGTAAAGCGACTGGGCTGGCAACTGAAAGACAAAGGGAAAAGATTTCAAACCAAATGGCTTAATGGGCGACAGTGGGCTCCAGTAATGGCCAGCATCAAGTTGTTTACAAAGCAGAGACGGTCTCGAAGAAGTGATCGTCTCTCTGGAGGGAGTAGGGTGAGCCTACTCCAAGTCCCCTCCCCTGACACAGTTGTTAATTGCAGTCTTGAAAGGACAAGCCATTTTTATACAGCCGCTGATTTTGTTTTGATTCTGGGAGCTCTGTGCACCTGAGCCAGCTCTCTGAGTTTAGACTACTAAATCCGGCTGTTTTATCCTAGTGACAACACCAACAGCTTGCGTTTACGTTGAACCTTTAATGTGCTAGGCCATTTTGGGTGAAAATCTCCTTGTCTTTCAGTGCCAGCACAGTCATATTGGGCTGATCAGTCGTGTTCTCAACTCAATGACTATTACAAAAGCATGCTATTTAAGCACGGAGATTTCTTATGCATTCAGGATTCAACTATTTACTTTTTCAGTTGTTCATATAATCATACAATTATACAGCACAGAAAGAGGCATTCAGACCATCAACTTTTGTGCCGGCTGAAAAGGAGCTATCCAGCCTAATCCCACTTTCCAGCTCATGTTCTGTAGACCTGTAGGTTACGGCACTTCAAGTGCATATCCAAGTCATCATCATCACAGGCAGTCCCTCGAAATCGAGGAAGACTTGCTTCCACTCTAAAAATGAGTCCTTAGGTGACTGAACAGTCCAATACGAGAACCACAGTCCCTGTCACAGGTGGAACAGATAGTCGTTGAGGGAAGGGGTGGGTGGGACTGGTTTGCCGCACGCTCTTTCCGCTGCCTGCGCTTGATTTATGCATGCCCTCGGCGATGAGACTCGAGGTGCTTAGCGCCCTCCCAGATGCACTTTCTCCACTTAGGGTGGTCTTTAGCCAGGGACTCCCAGGTGTCAGTGGGGAGGTTGCACTTTATCAGGGAGGCTTTGAGGGTGTCTTTGTAACGTTTCCTCTGCCCACCTTGGGCTTGTTTGCTGTGAAGGAATTCCGAGTAGAGCGCTTGCTTTGGGAGTCTCGTGTCCCATATGCGGACAATGTGGCCTGCCCAGCGGAACTGATCAAGTGTGGTCAGTGCTTCAATGCTGGGGATGTTGGCCTGGTCGAGGACGCTAATGTTGGTGCATCTGTCCTCCCAGGGGATTTGTAGGATCTATCGGAGACATCGTTGGTGGTATTTCTCCAGCGACTTGAGGTGTCTACTGTACATGGTCCATGTCTCTGAGCCGTACAGGAAGGCGGGTATTACTCCAGCCCTGTAGACCATGAGCTTGGTGGCAGATTTGAGGGCCTGGTCTTCAAACACTCTTTTCCTCAAGCAGCCAAAGGCTGCACTGGCGCACTGGAGGCAGTGTTGAATCTCGTCGTCAATGTCTGCTCTTGTTGATAAGAGGCTCCCGAGGTATGAGAAATGGTCCACGTTGTCCAGGACCGCGCTGTGGATCTTGATGACTGGGGGCAGTGCTGTGCGGCGAGGACAGGCTGGTGGAGGACCTTTGTCTTACGGATGTTTAGCATAAGGCCCATTCTTTCGTATGCCTCAGTAAATACGTCGACTATATCCTGAAGTTCAGCCTCTGTATGTGCGCAGACACAGGCATCGTCCGCGTACTGTAGCTCGACGACAGAGGTTGGGGGGGTTCAAGTACTCTTTAAATGGGATGAGGGTTTCTGTCTCTACCACCATTTCAGGCAGTGAGTTTCCAACACCCTCTGTATGAAAAGATTTCTTCTCAAATCTCCTCTAATCCTTCTACCAATTATTTAAATCTATGTCCTTTACATTTAAAACATAGTTTCTGGTTTTTAAAAATTCATTTATGAAATGTGGGCATCACTGGCAGGGCCAGCATTTATTGCCCATTCCTAGTCACTCTTTGAGAAGGTGGTGGTGAGCCACCTTCTTCAATCACTGCAGTCTGCGTGGTGAACGTACTCCCAAGTGCTGATGGGAGGGAGTTTCTGGATTTTAACCCAGCGACGATGAAGGAACGGCGATATATTTCCAAGTCAGGATGATGTGTGACTGGTAGGAGAACTTGAAGTTGATGGTCTTCCCATGCGCCTGCTGCTCTTGTCCTTCTAGGTGGTAGAGATCGCAGGTTTAGGAGGTACTGTTGCAGAAGCCTTGGCGAGTTCCCACAGTGCAACTTCCCTTTCCTCTCCAAGACCTTGAACCTGTTGTCGCCTTCCAAATTCATGCCATTCTTTCCCGCAATTCTATGTTTGAGTGCCTCCAATCAGATTTCCAACCAGGCCACAATAGAAATATAGAAACATAGAAAATAGGTGCAGGAGTAGGCCATTCGGCCCTTCGAGCCGGCACCACCATTCAATAAGATCATGGCTGATTATTCACCTTAGTGCCCCTTTCCTGCTTTCTCTCCATACCCCTTGATCCCCTTAGCCATAAGGGCCATATCTAACTCCCTCTCGAATAGATCCAATGAACTGGCATCAACAACTCTCTGCGGTAGGGAATTCCACAGGTTAACAACTCTCTGAGTGAAGAAGTTTCTCCTCATCTCAGTCCTAAATGGCTTACCCCATATCCTAAGACTGTGTCCCCTGGTTCTGGACTTCCCCAACATTGGGAACATTCTACCCGCATCTAACCTGTCCCATCCTGTCAGAATCTTATATGTTTCTATGAGATCCCCTTTCATCCTTCTAAACTCCAACGTATAAAGGCCCAGTTGATCCAGTCTCTCCTCATATGTCAGTCCAGCCATCCCGGGAATCAGTCTGGTGAACCTTCGCTGCACTCCCTCAGTAGCAAGAACGTCCTTCCTCAGATTAGGAGACCAAAACTGAACACAATATTCCAGGTGAGGCCTCACCAAGGCTCTGTACAACTGCAGTAAGACCTCCCTGCTCCTATATTCAAATCCCCGAGCTATGAAGGCCAACATACCATTTGCCTTCTTCGTCGCCTGCTGTACCTGTATGCCAACTTTCAATGACTGATGGACCATGACACCCAGATCTCGTTGTACCTCCCCTTTTCCTAATCTGCCGCCATTCAGATAATATTCTGTCTTCGTGTTTTTGCCCCCAAAGTGGATAACCTCACATTTATCCACATTATACTGCATCTGCCATGAATTTGCCCACTCACCTAACCTGTCCAAGTCACCCTACAGCCTCTCAGCGTCTCCCTCACAGCTCACACCGCCACCCAGTTTAGTGTCATCTGCAAACTTGGAGATATTACACTCAATTCCTTCATCTAAATCATTGATGTATATTGTAAAGAGCTGGGGTCCCAGCACGGAGCCCTGCGGCACTCCACTAGTCACTGCCTGCCATTCTGAAAAGAACCCGTTTATTCCGGCTCTCTGCTTCCTGTCTGCCATCCAGTTCTCTATCCATGTCAGTATATTACCCCCAATACCATATGCTTTGATTTTGCACACAAATCTCCAGTGTGGGACCTTGTAAAAAGCCTTTTGAAAGTCCAAATACACCACATCCACTGGTTCTCCCTTGTCCACTCTACTAGTTGCATCCTCAAAAAATTCCAGAAGATTTGTCAAGCATGATTTCCCCTTCATAAATCCATGCTGACTTGGACTGATCCTGTCACTGCTTTCCAAATGCACTGCTATTTCATCCTTAATATTGATTCCAACATTTTCCCCACAACTGATGTCAGGCTAACCGGTCTATAATTCCCCATTTTCTCTCTCATTCCTTTTTTAAAAAGTGGTGTTACATTAGCTACCCTCCAGTCCATAGGAACTGATCCAGAGTCGATAGACTGTTGGAAAATGATTACCAATGGATCCATTATTTCTAGGGCCACTTCCTTAAGTACTCTGGGATGCAGGCTATAAGGTCCCGGGGATTTATCGGCCTTCAATCCCATCAATTTCTCTAACACAATTTCCCGCCTAATAAGGATATCCTTCTCACTAGACCCTCGGTCCCCTAGTACTTCCGGAAGGTTATTTGTGTCTTCCTTCGTGAAGACAGAACCAAAGTATTTGTTCAATTGGTCTGCCATTTCTTTGTTCCCCATTATAAATTCACCTGAATCTGACTGCAAGGGACCTACATTTGTCTTCACTAATCTTTTTCTCTTCACATATCATTAGAAGCTTTTGCAGTCAGTTTTTATGTTTCCGGCAAGCTACTTCTCGTACTCTATTTTCCCCCTCTTAATTAAACCCTTTGTCATCCTCTGCTGAATTCTAAATGTCTCCCAGTCCTCAGGTTTGCTGCTTTTTCTGGCCAATTTATATGCCTCTTCCTTGTATTTAACACTATCCTTAATTTCCCTTGTTAGCCAAGGTTGAGCCATCTTCCATGTTTTATTTTTACTCCAGACAGGGATGTACAATTGCTGAAGTTCATCCATGTGATCTTTAAATGTTTGCCATTGCCTATCCACCGTCAACCCTTTAAGTATCATTTTCCAGTCTATTCTAGCCAATTCACGCCTCAAACCGTCGAAGTTACCTTTCCTTAAGTTTAGGACACTAGTCTCTGAATTAACTGTGTCACTCTCCATCTTAATAAAGAACTCTATCATGTTATGGTCACTCTTCCCCAAAGGGCCTCGCACAACAAGATTGCTAATTAGTCCCTTCTCATTACACATCACCCAATCTAGGATGGCCAGCTCTCTAGTTGGTTCCTCGACATATTTGTCTAGAAAACTATCCCTAATACACTCCAGGAAATCCTCCTCCACTGCATTGTTACCAGTTTGGTTAGCCCTATCTATATGTAGATTAAAGTCATCCATGATAACTGCTGTACCTCAATATCAAAACGGCACTCATCAAAGTCACAAATGACATCCTTTGTGACAGTGACATAGGTAAACTACCCCTCCTTGTCCTTCATGACTTGTCTACATAAGAACATAAGAAATAAAAGCAGGAGTAGGCCATTTGGCCCCTTGAGCCTGCTCCACCACTTAATAAGATCATGGCTGATTTGATCTTGGGCTCAGCTCCACTTTCCTGCCCCCTCCCCATACACCTTCACTCCCTTATCATTCAAAAATCTGTCTATCTCCACCTTAAATACATTCAATGACTCAGCCTCCACAGCTCTCTCGGGCAGAGAATTCCACAGATTTATGACACTTTGAGAGAAGAAATTATTCCTCATCTCAGTTTCAAATGGGCGACTCCTTATTTTTAAACTATGCCCCCTAGTTCTCGATTCCCCCACGAGTGGGAACATCCTCTCTGCATCTACCTTGTCGAGCCCCCTCAGTATCTTATATGTTTCAATAAGATCACCTCTCATTCTTCAAAACTCCAATGAGTATAGGCCCAACCTGCTCAACCTTTCTTCATAAATCAACCCCTTCATCTCAGGAATCAACCTAGTGAACCTTCTCTGAACTGCCTCCAATGCAAGTATATTCTTCCTTAAATAAGGAGACCAAAACTGCATGCAGTACTCTTGTTGTGGCCTCACCAATACCCTGTACAGTTGTAGCAGGATTTCTCTGTTTTTATAGTCCATCCCCCTTGTAATAAAGGCCAACATTTCATTTGCCTTCCTGATTACTTGCTGTACCTGCAAACTAACTTTTTGTGTTTCATGCACAAGGATCCCCAGGTCCCTCTGTACTGCAACATTTTGTAATCTCTCTCCATTTAAATAATAATTTGCTTTTTAGTTTTCCTGCCAAAGTGGATAACCTCATATTTTCCCACATTATACTCCATCTGCCAAATGTTTGCCCACTCACTTAGCCTGTCTGTATCCCTTTACAAATTCTTTGTGTCGTCCTCACAACTTGCTTGCCCACCCATCTTTGTATCATTAGCAGACTTGGCTACATTACATTCGGTCCCTTCATCCAAGTCATTAATATAGATTGTAAATAGTTGACGCCCCAGCACCGATCCTTGCAGCAACCCACATGTCACTGTTTGCCAACTGGAAAATGATCCATTTATCCCGATTCTCTGTTTTCTGTTAGTTCGCCAATCCTCTATCCATGCTAATGTATTACCCCCAACCCCATGAGCTTTTATCTTGTGCAGTAACCTTTTATGTGGCGCCTTATTGAATGCCTTCTGGAAATTCAAATACACCACATCCACTGGTTCCCCATTATCCACCCTGCTCATTACATCTTCAAAAAACTCCAGCAAATTTGTCAAACATGATTTCTCTTTCATAAAACCATGCTGACTCTGCTTGACTATATTATGCTTTTCCAAATCTCCTGCTACTGCTTTCTTAATAATGGACTCCAGCATTTTCCCACGACAGATGTTAGGCTAACTAGTCTCCTTCCTTTTTTAAATAGAAGTGTTACATTTGCGGTTTTCCAATCCACTGGGATCTCTTCAGAATCCAGGGAATTTTGGCAGATTGCAACCAATGCATCCACTATCTCTGCAGCCACTTGTTTTAAGAGTCTAGAATGCAGGCCATCAGGTCCAGAGGACTTGTCCATCTTTAGTCCCATTATTTTACGGAGTGCTTTTTCTTTAGTGATAGTGATTGTTTTAAATTCCCCCCTCCCTATAGCCCCTTGACTATTTATTATTGGGATGCTTTTAGTGTCTTCAACCGTGAAGAATGATACAAAATATTTGTTCAATGTCTCTGCCCTTTCCCTGTTCCCCATTATTAATTCCCCAGTCTCATCCTCTAAGGGACCAATGTTTATTTTAGCTACTCTCTTCCTTTTTATATACCGGTAGAAGCTCTTACTGTCTGTTTTTATATTTCTTGCTAGTTTACTTTCATCATCTTCACTCTCTTTATTTTTTTCGTTGTCCTTTGCTGGTTTAAAAAATTTCCCAATCCTCTGGCCTCCCACTAATCTTGGCAACATTGTATGCCATTGTTTTCAATTTAATACCATCCTTTACTTCCTTAGTTATCCACAGATGGTTCTCCCTTCTCTTAAAGTCTTTCCTTCTCACTGGAATATATTTTTGTTGAGAGTTATGAAATATCTCTTAAATCTCTGCCACTGCTCATCAACCGGCTTACACTTTAATCTATTTTCTGCAGGCTTTGACATGGTTGGCCACTCCATCCTTCTCCAACACCTCTCCACTATCATTCGGTTGGGTGGGACTGCACTCGCCTGGTTCCATTCTTATCTATCTAATCGTAGCCAGAGAATCACCTGCAATGGTTCCTCCCCGCTCCTGCATCGTTCCCCAAAAAGTCTATCCTTGGCCCCCTTTTATTTCTCATCTATATGCTGCCCCTTGGAGACATCAGCTGAAAACACAGCATCAGTTTCCACATCTACACTGACGATACCCAGCTCTATCTCACCACCACTTCTCTCGACCCCTCTATGGTCTATAAATTGTCAGACTGTCCGACATCCAGTTCTTGATGAGCAGAAATTTTCTCCAGTTGAATATTGGGAAGACCGAAGCCATTGTTTTCTGTCCCCAGCACAAACTCCGTTCCCTAGCCACTGACTCCATCCCTCTCCCCAACTTCTGTCCGAGGCAACCCTGGTGTCATATTTGACCCTGAAATGAGTTTCTGATCACATATCTGCAGCATAACTAAGACCGCCTATTTCCACCTCCGTAACATCGCCAGTCTCCATCCTTGCCTCAGCTCATTTGCTGCTGAAGCCCTCATCCATGCCTTTGTTACCACTAGACATGACTATTCCAATGCACTCCTGGCTGGCCTCCAACATTCTATCCTAATCAAACTAGAGGTGATCCAAAACTCGGCTGCCTCTCCCCTAACTCGCACCAAGTCCTGCTCACCCATCACCCCTGAGCTCGCTGACCTACATTGGCTTCTGGTTAACCAACGCCTCGATTTCAAAATTTTCATCCTTGTTTTCAAATTCCTCCATGGCCTCGCCCCTCCCTATGTCTGTAATCTCCACCAGTCCCACAATCCCCCCCCCACTCCCACCCCGAGATATCTGTGCTCCTCTAATTCTGCCCTCTTGAACATCCCTGATTATAATCGTTCAATCAGTGGCGGCCATGCTTTCTGTTGCTTAGGCCCTAAGCTCTGGAATTCCCTCCCGAAACCTCACTACCTTTCTACTTCCCTTTCCTTTTGGTTTTGGTTTTGGGGATGCCAAAAGCGTTTATGAGTGACAAAGGGGCAACATTGTGGAGGTGGAAGTTAGCGGTCTTTGTGATGGTGAGGATATGGGGTCCAAATGGAAAACGATTCTGCTTCCTCAACATTCAAATTATATGTATTCAGCTGCAACGAATCCTGCATGGTAGTGCCACATTAGTGAGTTCTCACAATCCTTCTCACTGTGAGGAATGAGGAGTACCAGCCTACCAGCTCGATTCAGAGAAGGCAGTCAAGTGTTAGGGTGGTTTTTGGGAGATAAGATGTCTCCCTTGCTCCAATGGCCCATGATCCCACATGAACTACAAAATGCATCAGGGGAACAACACTACAATGAGGCCCATTCATTAACTAGAGTGGTCATTATTATGGCGCTTGTGAAGCCAAGGTTTCACTGGCTTGATGAATCTGGCAGGTTGAGGAGCCTGGAACGTGGCCTCATGAGGGCGCTTCCAAGTTGGTTGCCTCAGAAATACATAGAGTCGCTATTAGTCATACACTCTTTTGGGATTAAAGTGACACCCTTTGCAACATTACATTGTTACACAACCCCAACCTTTTCTGCCAACTCCAATCATTCCATTCCTAAACATTTGTCTTCCCCACTCCCATTAACAAAATTGTTACATTATTCCAACCAGACCTAACAATATCCCCCTCTCTGCCGTTAGTGCACTGTTGCTGCAGTGTGTATTATCTACAAGATGCACTGTAGCAACTCAGAAAGGTTACACCAACAGTACAACCATGGGACCCAAGAAACTTCCAGAAGCTCACCAAAGTCTCCCTTAGAGCTACAAAGGTATTTCTTAGCAGACTATTTTATTACAGGGTTCGTCATAGCTCAGCCCTGTCTCATAATCTGACATGAGGTCTATGCACGCGCAAGAAATGTTTTCAGATAAGTGTATAATGAAGATGCACTGAAGCAACTCACCACTTGGAAAGCCCCTTCCAAGTCTGTAACCCCTATTACTAGGAAGGGCAAGAGGAAGCAAGAACAAGGGAACACCATCACTTCCAAGTTCTCTTCCAAATCACGCACCATCCAGCCTTGGATATATATCGCCATTCCTTCATCGTCAATGGATCAAAATCATGGAATTCCCTACCTAACATCATCAGCACACGGACTGTAGAGCTTCAAGGGGAATGTCCACAACCACCTTTTCAGGACAACCAGTGTTGGGCAATAAAGGAAAACTTTCTCGACCTCAGGGTGTCCCAAATTGCTTTACAGCCAATGAAGTACTTTTGTTGCGTAATGCCACTGTTGTAATGTAGGAAACGCGGTGGATAATTTGCACACAGCAAGCTTCCACAAACAGCAATGTGATAATGACCAGATAATCAGTTTTAGTGATGTTGGTTGCGGGACATTTATTGGCCAGGATACTGGGGAGAACTCCCCTGCTCTTCCCCAGTTAGGGCCTTGGTTTAATGTCACATCCAAAATACATCAACCCTGAGAGTGCAGCACTCTCTCAGTACTGCACTAGCAGCATCAAGCCTAGATTATGTGCTCAAGTCTTGAGCATAGGACTTGAACCCACAACCTCCTAGACTGAGAGATGAGAGTGATACCCACTGAGCCATGGCTGATGCCCTAGGAATGCACAATTCAATTCCATGTCCTCACTTGTGCCAAGTTCCAGCAGGATTTGGATAAGAAGAACTGACATTTATATTGCAGCTTATCACATTTCTCAGAATATCCCAAAGTGCAGCCTTATGTATGTAAACACAACAGCTTATTCCACACATCAGCAAAGAGATGAATGGCGAGTTATCAATGAATCATAGATTCATAGGGCTAGACTTTCCACTTCACATCGCCCATCTATGGCCCATATATCGCCCAAAACAGACCTCTATCGCCCATTTTGAAGAAAAAGTGGAAACTTGGCCAGAAATATTGCCAGAAAAATAAGGCTCTGAGTTTCGGCTCACTTTGCCGAACTGATCGCCGAGCTGATCATCCACACAAGGCCCATCCCAACTTTTGGCACATCGCCATCACAAGGCTGGGCTGATGGAAGGCCAAAAACATCGCTGTGAAATAGTTGCTTTTCCTGGGCTTTACAGAAGGAACTGGGCACTATGGACGCCATTTTGAAGATCGGATGAAGGGTGGAGACAGCCAAAAAATCGTGCTTAGATGGTTGTAAGTGATTTATGCGTCCTGTATAGATAGATCTACTCAGATTTTTAATTATATTTAATTTTACTAATAGTAGCCTAGTGGATTAGGAATTTTTTAGTGAAAAGTTCAATTATACCTAATGAAAATAATTATTTAAAGTGAAGGGGGCCTAGTGTTAGATTGGGGCTGGAATAGATAGAGTAGTTTAAGTCTTTAGTGAAAAGTTCATTTATAGCAATTGAAAATAATTATTGATAGTGATATGCTTTCTGCGCCATTACTTGTAACTGCTCACACACTGGTTTCTGAAAGGATCAATCGAAGAGGTGGCAGAGTAATGCGTAGACAGAGACAGAGGAGGTGAGTGTACAGCCAACGAAGGTACAAAGAAATGCAATATTATCTGAACTTGTCTGAAAACGCGTGTCTAAGGAGGCTGCGCTTCGGGAAGGAGGTCATCGATGAGATTTGCCAGCTCATCAAGGATGATCTACAGCCTTTCAGCACCATCAGAACTGCACTGTCCGTTGAGGTGAAGGTTACTGCAGCCCTAGCCTTCTACGCATCGGGATCTTTTCAGGCTTTAGCTGGCGACATCTGTCATATCTCTCAGCACGCCATACACTGCTGTATTCGGCAGGTGACTGAAGCCTTTTACACTCGCAGGATGAACTTTATAAGCTTTCCTATGACCAGGGAGGCACAGACCGGGAGGGCTTTGGGTTTCTCCAGAATAGCAGACATCCCCAAGGTGCAGGGAGCAATAGACTGCACGCACATTGCCCTGAAAGCCCCCTTAAAGAACACGGAGGTGTTTCGTAACAGAAAGAGGTTCCACTCCCTGAATGTGCAGCTCGTTGTCGATCACAAACAAATAATCATGACAGTAAATGCTACATTTCCTGGCAGCATCCATGATGTGCACATCCTGTGTGAGAGTGCTATCCCTGACCTGTTTCTCAATCAGCCAGAAGGTCACGGTTGGATGCTGGGGGATAAGGGATATGGGCTTGCCAGCTGGCTGATGACCCCCCTGCGTAATACCATCACTGAAGCAGAGAAACGTTACAATGAAAGCCACATAGCGACACGCAACATCGTTGAAAAGACAATTGGAGTCCTAAAGCAGCGCTTCAGATGCCTGGACCATTCTGGTGGCAGCCTACAGTACCACCCTGACCAGGTCGCTGAGCTTATTGTGGTGTGTTGCATGCTGTATAACCGAGCTATAGGGAGGGGACAAGTAATGCCAGATGGGGCTGCAGGTCCACCTCCAGAAGGAGGGGAGACAGAGGGCCAGCCGGCGAGGAGCAAGAGGAGGAAGAGGCGGAAGAGGAGGCTGGTGAGGACCTAGGGGAGCGCAATCAGCCTGGCGATCAAGCCATGGTCCCACACCATCGCCATCCTCCTCCCCCGAAGACCAGAACCCAGTGGCAGTTACGCAGATGCTAAGCTGTTGCGTCAGCAGTTCATTTACGAACTTTTCATGAACTCACATTGTGGATAGTCACATTTACATTTACATTTATAGTTAAGCAAAAGTTGCATTTGCATAGAGTTACGTTTCTGTCTTGCCTGCAGTGGCCTGGCATGTTCGTTAATACTTAAGTTAAGTAAACTTTTGTTACAATAATACAATGCTCAACTATTGCAGAACAATTGTTAAAAATGTTATGTTTAACGTAACTATGAGAGAATGCACAATTGTTAAACTCAATAAAAAATTTTATTTAACAAAACGAATTATTCTAAATATTTTATCAACACCCTCAATCCCCCCCCCAACCCACCCCTCCCCTCCACCCCAAACAACAATGAATGAACGAACTTTAAAAAAATGAACAATTAATTTGAAAAGCCAACCCCCCTCCCCACCTGCAGCCACGTTTCCCTCCAGGTCCTTTCCCACCCCATGCCCATGTTTTAACACCACCCGCCCGTTTTGGTCTCCGCAAACCGAGACGAAGCTGGTGTGCAACGGGCAACGTTAAGACTTCCTGCCATGGTGGTGGTGTCCGAGTGGAAGACAAAGTCTGAGGCTCGTCTTCCGAGTCAGGAGTATCTTTATCCTCGGTACTCGCTTGTGTTCTAGGGGTCACACTCTGAGCCGACACGATAACTTGGGGTGCAGCGCCGTGTCCAGCCAGCAACGCATGCCGAAGGGCATTGGTTGCGGCGGTCTGCTCTCTGATCTCCTCCAAGGTCTGTCGTGCTAACTCAGTTTGATTGACAGACCAGTTGGAGAAGGTCGTGGAGAACTGGGCCCGGTTCGTGGAGAACTGATTGAACGCCTGGATAAGATCGCGAGCTATCACGACCGTCTCCCTGCACATGGAGATCAAGCACTCCATCTGCCCGCCCAAGGTGGGCGATTGCTCACCTCACTGACCCGACCTCCGTGGGGTCGGCGTGTGCAATATGTCGCGCAATGGCGTCACCGGCTGCACACTGCTTGGTCCCGGTGCCTCATCGTTTTCTATTGAGATGATTGCAGGTTCATTCTCCTCCACATCAACAGCCTCCTTGTGCTGGAGCTCCAGCTCCTCCTCATCCTCCTGCTCTTGCTCCTCATACTCCATGCAAGGAAATAGGTCTGCCTCAAGCTCTTCATCAGGTTCCTTCTGCTCCACCGATGCAGATGGTGACGGTCCTGGTGCCGACTGCACCTCTAGCAGTGTATCAGGTTTACCTTAAAAACACACATGATGACATTTTTACAAAGCTCATTAGAACATAACGATGAACATTACCAAGCAACGTTAGATATCAATACTTTTCACTACCCCAGAAAGCTGTAACTGCTGCAATCCCTGCTTCATAGGCCCTGCTTCTTATCCATGCATGAACTCACATGACATCTTTAGTACATCATAAGCACATTACAAATATATTGCATTTTGCATTTTAATTACAGAACATTAGATCAGTTACATACTTAAGTTTTTAATATACTGTTATTAATATAGTTCGACAAATTACAAGTTACTCACGAGACGCTTTGCTGGGTTCAGCCAGACCACGGGTGGTGGCCGAACGGCTTTCACGGCCAACCAGCGCGGCCGCAGGCTCCTCAATCTCGCTCAAGGGCTGCAGTTGAGCAATGCCGCCCCCCCGTCCGCCTTTGCTCGGCATTATTGATAGATATCCTCTTCTGCAAACGAGAAAAGAGCATGGCATGGCATGGCATAAGCTACTGGACTAGGTAGTATCTTGACGTCAAAACAGCTTAAAATGTTTAAAATGTAACCCGCTGCTGGTTCATGTAACACATTTAAGAATGACAACCAATTTCGGCCCAGGGTTGTTATTTAATACAATATAGAATGTCCAAGTTGAATTAAATGCAGGACATTCATTGCTATAAAAAAAATTTATATGCAAAAGTAAAACATTACATATTCATTTTTAAATTATTATTTGCAATTTACTGTTAACATGTTTTAACTAAAACATTAAACAATTACATGCAATGCAGAATGCAGGAGATTCATTGCTCTAATAAAAATTTGCATGCATCAGTAAAATATAAAATATAAAATGCAAGTTACTCTTGTTGCAGCCACCAAACTATTCCAGCGTTTTCAGCATTGGTCAGATCCCCTCGCCTCATGGGATACCGAGGACACCACCGCAGCGATCTCCGCCCATAGTTTCCTATAAACACGGGGTGGGGGCTTGCTGTGTACACCCCGAGTCAAATCATCCCACCGGGACTCGACCACGTGACCAGGGCCTCATTAGCCTCGTCACTAAAAGACTTCGCCCTTTTCCTCTCGGATTCTATTACCGACATTTTTAATATTATATTTGATATAATATTAAATTTAAATTCAAATTTAGATTATGTTAATTCTTTTATTCGATTATAAGTATCCCCTTTACTCACACTGTCTTCCTCCTATCTCTCAATCCCTTCTCTCTCTCTCTCTCACTCTGCAGCCCCTACCTCTGCCTTCTGCCTTCTGAGCATGTGTGATGACCCCTGACCTCCCGAAACGCGGGAAAATCAGCCGTTGCTAGGGAAGCTTTTTGACTTCCTCTTTTGGTGGGCGAACGTGACTTCGCCGAAAATGAGATCATCCATTCCATATCGCCGGCCTAAGCTCTGAGTGAAAAATCGCAAAACAAAAAATGGGCCACGTACCAGCTGCATCGCAGGAACAAGGCCCATTTTTTTGGGCAATTGGCCCCTAGTAGAAAGTCTAGCCCCAAAGATTAGTACAGCACAGAAGGAGGCAATTCAGCCCACGAGTCTGCGCCGGTTGTTTCGAAGAGAAATCCAGTTAATCCCACTCCCTGCACTTTCCCCATAGCCCTGCAAATTTTTCCCCTTCAAGTATTTATCTAATTCCCTTTTGAAAAATACTTTTAAATCTGTATCCATCTGAGTCGGTTTCGCGATCAAAAACTAGCTGGTTGACTCCTCCTGTGGGATTAGCGAACGTCTCTATTATGCTTATAATAAAGGATGAAACTGAGTAAGTGTGACCTTCGCTCCTTTAATTAGACACCAGAGTGCAGGTACAGCATGGGAGGACTGCATATATACAGTGCTCCCAAGGGATGCTGGGATCCCTTGGGACTCCAATAGGTAGGCCCTCTGGTGGTGGTGTGATACAGGTTGCCAAGAGTTAAATACATAATATCACTTCCTCGTAAAGTCAATAATACACTTAATTACAGGGTGAGACGATCTGGGGCTTTTTGCTCCCTCGTCAGCTTTGCCAGGCTGCTGGGGATGGTGAGTTTGGATTCGTGGTCAACCATGATGTCGGTTGCCACTTGTGTGTGTGTTGTAGGGTCGAATGCATCCATCACCATGAGCAAGTCTGCAGGCTGTGCCATTTCCACCCCGGTGGTGGGCAATGGTAGCCGACTGAAGGCATCAGCGCAGTTCTCTGTGCCCGGTCTATGGCAGATTACATAGTTGTATGCCGAAAGCGTGCGTGCTCATCTTTGGATGTGAGCAGAGGCATTGGTGTTAATCCCTTTGCTCTCTGAGGATAGCGATATGAGCGGCTTATGGTCAGTTTCAAGCTCAAACTTGAGACCAAACAAATACTGGTACATTTTATTCACCCCGTAAACGCATGCCAGAGCCTCTTTTTCAATCAAGCTGTTGTTTCTTTCGGCCTTGGACAAACTCCTGGACACATAAGCGACTGGTTGCAAAATCCCCGATTCATTAGCCTATTGTAACACACACCCGACCCCGTATGACGACGCATCGCAAGCTAGCACTAATTGTTTAGATGGGTTATACAGAACAAGCAGTTTGTTTGAACATAACAGATTTCTGGCTTTCTCAAAGACAGCCTCTTGTGAATTCCCCCATAACCAATCGTCTCCCTTGTGCAGTAGCACATATAGGGGTTCTAGCAAGGTGCTTAATCCGGGTAGGAAATAACCGAAATAGTTGAGGAGTCCCAGGAACGACTGCAGCTCCATCATGTTCTGTGGCCTTGGCACGTTCTTGATGGCCTCCATTTTGGCGTCGGTGAGTCTGATGCCGTCTGCGGCGATTCTTCTCAAAAACTCAACCTCGGGCGCCAGGAAAACACACTTTGAGCGTTTCAACCTGAGTCCCACATGACCTAGCCGACTTAGAACCTCTTCCAGATTCTTCAAGTGTTCGATGGTGTCCCGTCCTGGAAAACCACGGTGCACGGAACCGACTTTAGCAGGCTCTCCATGTTCCGTTGGAAGATTGCTGCGGCTGACTGAATCCCGAATGGGCATCAGTTATAGATGAACAGACCTTTATGCGTGTTGATGCAGGTGAGGCCTTCCTTTCGAAGATTCCTCCAGCTCCTGCGTCATGTAGGCCGAGGTCAGGTCCAACTTGGTGAATATCTTCCCTCCAGCCAGGGTCGCAAATAGGTCGTCTGCCTTGGGTAGCGAGAACTGGTCCTGTAGCGAAAAACGGCTAATCGGTGCTTTATAGTCCCCACAAATTCTGACTGTGCCGTCGCCTTTGAGTACCGGGACAATCGGACTGGCCCAGTCGTTGAATTCCACCGGCGCGATGATGCCTTCTCGCTGCAGCCTGTCCAGCTCAATTTCCACTTTCGCTTGCATCATATATGGTACCGCCCGAGCCTTGTGGTGGATGGGTCGTGTACCGGGAACCAACTTTCACCCCTGAGAAACTTCCAATGCCTGGCTCGAACAACTATGGAAATCTGCTCAGAACCTGGGCACATGAAGCGTCGTCGACGGACAAAAGTGCTCGGATGTCGTCCCAGTTCCATCAGATTTTTCCCAGCCAGCTTCTGCCGAACAATGTGGGGCCATTCCCTGGCACAATTCATAGTGAGAGTTTGTGCACTGCTCCATCATAGGAGACTTTGACTTCTGCGCTGCCAATAACAGGGATCAGTTCTTTGATGCAAGTTCTTAGCTTGGTGTGAATGGGGCTGAGCTTGGGCCTGTGTGCCTTGTTGCACCACAGCCTGTCGAAGGCCTTTTTGCTCATTATGGACTGACTCGCACCCATGTCCAGTTCCATGGATACTGGAATTCCATTCAGTTCAACTTTTAACATTATTGGTGGACATTTCGTGGTGAAGGTGTGTACCCCGTACACTTCTGCCTTCTCGGTTCGAGTCTCTAGTTCAGCCTGATCCACAATGGATCGATCTTTCTCTGCAACATGTTGGTTTGCAGGGTTTGCAACTTGCCTGAACATTCGCTGGTGGTATCTCATTGTTCTGCAGCCGTTCCACGCATAGTGCTTGAAGCGGCATTGATGGGTCCGATAATCACCTCCATAGCGCCAACAAGGTGTTAACTGCCTCGCATTAACAATTGATGGCGGACTCTGGGTCATCTGAGGTCATGCAGCAGCCAGCGTGTACGTTCTGCTATGTATATTCCTGCTCGAAAATGACGTTACTTTGTGCACAGTATTGGCCGTAATCTCTTTATGCTGCAAAATTTGTTTGGTGTTATCGCTGGTGGATATAAGTGCCTGGGCTATCATTATGGCTTTGCTCAGATTCGATGTTTCAACAGTCAATAGTTTGCGAAGGTTTACCTCATGGCCAATGCCAAGCACAAAAAAGTCTCTTAGCATTTGTTCAAGGAATCCATCAAATTCGCAATGTCCTGCAAGGTGCCTTAGTTCGGCGACGTAGCTCGCCATTTCCTGGCCCTCCGACCGTTGATGCGTGTAGAACCGATACCTTGCCATCAAAACGCTTTCCTTAGGATTTAGGTGCTCCTGGACCAATCTACACAATTCTTCATAGGATTTAGCTGTTGGTTTTACCGGAGCTAGAAGATTCTTTAAGAGGCCATAGGTTGTTGCCCCACAGACGTTAAGGAGGATTGCCCTTCGTTTGGCAGCATTCTTGTCCCCTTCCAACTCGTTGGCCATGAAGTATTGGTCGAGTCTCTCCACGAAGGCCTCCCAATCGTCCTCTTCTGAGAATTTCTCCAGGATACCAGGTTGTTCGTTACCTCGTCGCCAATTATTATGCTCATAATAAAGGATGAAACTGAGTACTGTATGTAATGAGTAAGTGTGACCTTAGCTCCTCCAATTAGAGTCCAGAGTGCAGGTACAGTGTGAGAGGCCTGCTTATATACAGTGCTCCCAAGGGATGCTGGGATCCCTTGGGATTCCAACAGGTAGGCCCTTTGGTGGTGGTGTGATACAGGTTGCCAAGGGTTACATACATAACAATCTCATGACTCTCCGACTCACCCTATCCCGGAATCAATGCGCCACAGTCATCAGTGCATATGCCCCAACACTTGATGCGATAGATGAGACTAAAGAGGGTTTTTACTCCAACCTCGAAAAATCCTGGCCCCGCGTCCCTGCAGACGACAAACTGATCCTCCTCGGTGACTTCAATGCCAGGGTCAGCAAGGACACAGCCTTCTGGGGAGGCGTGATTGGCAGAGAGGGTGTAGGGAAAGCCAACTCCAGTGGTATCCTACTCCTGACTAAATGTCCAGAACATGAATTAATTATCACCAACACCTTGTTCCGCCAGAGGGACAAATACAAGGCATTGTGGCAACACCCTCGCTCCAAACACTGGCACCTGCTCGACTATGTCATCGTCCGAGCCAGGGATCGCACATGCCATGACAGGAGCTAATGACTGCTGGATGAACCATCGCCTAGTCCGATCCATCATTAATATCAACAAAGCGGAGGGGGCAACAGAAGCAGTGCCGCAATAAAGTCAATGGGGGGCACTTAAAGAAGAGAGCCCTATACAGTCAGCGCCTCACAGCTAACCTGGCGTGCCTTGATGACCCTAAGACGCAGAATGCCCACAGCGCTTGGTCTGCCCTCCAGGTCTCCATAACCAGTGCCTGCGAAGAGTCGCTCGGTCATGCAACCAGGAAACACCAGGACTGGTTTGCTGAGAATGACCAGGAGATCCAAGAATTAATAGATCGCAAGCAAAGGGTATTTCTGAGCCTTAAGCAACAATCCAACTCGGGAGCAGCAAGGCAGAATTACAGATGGCTTCAAGCTGAGGTCCAACAAAAAACCCGGGACCTAAAGAACAGGTGGTGGATGGAGAAAGCACAGGAGATTCAACAGCTGGCCGACAGCCATGATGTACGAGGATTCTTCATCGCAGTCAAGGCTACCAATGGTCCAAACACCCAAGGCCCCACCCCACTGCTGGCCAAGAACGGGGAAACACTCAAGGACACCAAGGCAGTCAGGGCCCACTGGAAGGAGCATTTCGAAGATCTCAATCGAGACGCTGCCTTTGACTCGAGTGTTCTCGACTCCATCCTGCAGCATGCTACCCGCCACTACCTCAGTAAAATCCCAACACTGCACGCGGTAGAAAAATCCATGACAGCTTAAAAAAAAGCAAGGCTACGGGAGCGGATGGAATCCCTGCTGAGGCACTGAATTATGGCGGAGAGGCACTGTTGGCGTGAATACATGACCTTATCTCTCATCTGGAGGGAGGAGAGCATGCCATGAGATCTGAGAGATGCAGTGATCGTGACTATCTTTAAAAAAGGGGACAAGTCCGACTGCGGCAACTCCCTATTATCAGCCACTGGGAAAGTCATCGCTAGAGTCTTCCTCAACGGTCTTCTTCCTGTGGCTGAGGAGCTCCTCCCGGAGTCACAGTGCAGATTTCGTCCCTTACGGGGCACAAAGGACATGATTTTTGCAGCGCGACAGCTGCAGGAAAAATGCAGGGAACAGCGCCAGCCCTTATACATGGCCTTCTTCGACCTTACAAAGGCCTTTGACACGGTCAACCGCGAGGGTCTATGGAGCGTCCTCCTCCGTTTTGGATGCCCCAAAAGTTCGTCACCATCCTCCGCATGCTCCACAATGACATGCAGGCCGTGATCCTTACCAACGGATCCATCACAGACCCAATCCACGTCCGGACCAGGGTCAAACAAGGCTGTGTCATCGCCCCAACCCTCTTCTCAATTTTCCTCGCTGCCATGCTCCACCTCACAGTCAACAAGCTCCCCGCTGGAGTGGGACTAAACTACAGAACCAGTGGGAACCTGTTCAACCTTCGTCGACTCTAGGCCAGATCCAAGACCACCCCAACCTCTGTCGTCAAGCTACAATATGCGGACGACACCTGCATCTGCGCACATACGGAGGCTGAACTCCAGGACATAGTCAACATATTTACTAAGAAGTACGAAAGCATGGGCCTTACATTAAACATCCATAAGACAAAGGTCCTCCACCAGCCTGTCCTCGCCGCACAGCACTCTCCCCCAGTCATCAAGATGAACGGCGTGGCCCTGGACAACGCGGACCATTTCCCATACCTTGGGAGCCTCTTATTAATGAGCCGACATTGACGATGAGATTCCACATCGCCTCCAGTGCGCCAGTGCAGCCTTCGGCCGCCTGAGGTAAAGAGTGTTTGAAGACCAGGCCCTCAAATCCACCACCAAGCTCATGGTCTACAGGGCTGTAGTAATACCCACCCTCCTATATGACCCAGAGACATGGACCATGTACAATAGACACCTCAAGTCGCTGGAGAAATACCACCAATTATGTCTTTGCAAGATCCTTCAAATCCCCTGGGAGGACAGATGCACCAACATTAGCATCCTTGACCAGGCCAACATCCCCAGCATTGAAGCACTGACCACACTTGATCAGCTCCGCTGGGCAGGCCACATTGTTCGCATGCCAGACACAAGACTCCCAAAGCAAGTACTCTACTTGGAACTCCTTCACAGCAAGCGAGCCAAAGGTGGGCAGAGGAAACGTTACAAGGACACCCTCAAAGCCTTCCTGATAAAGTGCAACATCCCCACTGACACCTGGGAGTCCCTGGCCAAAGACCGCCCTAAGTGGAGAAAGTGCATCTGGGAGGGCACTGAGCACCTCGAGTCTCATCGCCGAGAGCATGCAGAAATCGAGCGCAGACAGTGGAAAGAGCATGCGGCAAACCAGTTCCACCCTCCCTTACCCTCAGTGACTATCTGCCCCACCTGTGACAGGGACTGTGGTTCTCATATTGGACTGTTCAGTCATCTAAGGACTCACTTCAGGAGTGGAAGCAAGTCTTCCTCGATTCCGATGGACTGCCTATGATGATGATGATCAACCTATCAGGCAGTGCATTCCAAATCCTAACCACTCATTGTGTAAAAAAGTATTTCCTCGTGTCACCTCTGGTTCTTTTGCCAATCACCTTAAATCTGCGCCCTCTCATTATCGACCCTTCAGCCACTGGAAATAGTTTCCCTTAATTTATTCTAAATAAACCCTTCGTGATTTTAAATACCTCGATCAAATCTCCTCTTAGCCTTCTTTGCTCCAAGGAGAACAACCCCAGCTTCTCCAGTCTATCCACATAATGGTAATCCCTCATCCCTGGAACCATTCTAGTCAATGAGATATTTAACTGAGGCCCCATGTACTTGTTCAGGTGGATGTAAATGAACCCATAGCGAAGGAGAGCAGCGGGTACACAATAATTGGACACAATACTCCAGCTGGGGCTGAACAAGTGTTTTATATAGGTTTGTGGGGGACCTGACCCATCCACCTCCATGGCACGAACCTGGTATTGCAGTACTTCCAGGAACGGTGCAGTGGCTCTAGGCCTTTTGGCTAAGAGCATTGGCGCAGAGTGATCCTTGAATGGGCCCAAGGTGACCTCTGGCGTTTGTGATTTGACAAAGAATTGGAACGATTGGCTACGAATTTCAAAAAAAAAAAGTGTTTTATATAGGTTTAGCATAACTTCCTACTTTTGTACTCGATGCCTCTATTTATAAAGCCCATGGTCCCACATGCTTTATTAACTGCTTTATTAATCTGTCCTGCCACTTTCAAAGATTTGTGCTCAAGCACCCCAGCTCTCTCTGTTTTTGCACCCCCTTTAAAATTGTACCATTAGTATATATGGTCTTTCCCATATTACAACAGTGGCTGAACTCCAATTGTACTTCATTGGCTGTAAAGCACTTTGAGACGTCCGGTGATCATGAAAGGCGCTATATAAATGCAAGTCTTTCTTTCCCTCTTTCTTTCTTTCTTTCTTTCTCCTCAGTCTTCCTACCAAAATGTATCAACTCACACTTCTCTGCATTGAATTCCACCTGCCATGTGTCCGCCCATTGCACCAGCCTGTCTGTGTTTTTCTGATGTGTGTTGTTTGGCGGTATTGATTGAGGAATAAATGTTGGTCGTGGCACTAGGTGTACCCGCTGCTCTCCTTCGCTATGGGTTCATTTACATCCACCTGAACAAGTACATGGGGCCTCAGTTAAATATCTCATCTGAGTCACAGTCCGTTCAACAATACAACAGTGACTACACTTGTAAAGCGCTTTGGGATGTCCTGAGGTTGTGAAAGGCGCTATGTAAATGCAAGTTCTTTCTTCCTTGATAGCTCCCCCCACAATCAGAGCGACTAGGTGCACTCACTGTCCAGGGCCACACAAGATTTAGTGGAAGTCAGATGACACCTAAGGAATTGTACCAACAGTCCTAAGGAGAGAAGGCAAAAGAAAGAAACAAAATCTGTTGATCTTATTGGAGTTTGCCCAGGAGACAATATAGAATAGAATCAATTGCTGGCATTGGTTGAGGAGTAAATAAGGAGAAACTGTTTCCTGTGGCAGGTGGGTCGGTAACCAGAGGACACAGATTTAAGGTGATTGACAAAAAAAACAGAGGGGGAGACGAGAATTATTTTTACGCAGCGAGTTGTTGTGATCTGGAATGCACTGCCTGAAAGGGCGGTGGAAGCAGATTCGATAGTAACTTTCAAAAGGGAAATGGATAAATACTTGAAAAGGGAAAAAATTGGAGTGCTGTGGGGGAGTGGGACTAATTGAAAAGCACCTTCAAAGAACCGGCACAGGCCCGATGGTCCGAATGACCTCCACCTTTGCTCTATGATTCTATGCTACTATGGTGACTCCAGAAAATCTTCACAAGGCTCTAAAATACTAGACTCGGATACAATTCACATTTTTATGGTGCCACATTGATAGGGAACTAATGTAAAATAGCTTCTACATTACACCCTTTAATGGCCCACAGAGATGATATTATAAAGGTGGCCTAATGTGTTTCTAAATGTGATAACCTCCATGAGTTTCCTTGGCCAGACCTTTATAAAAGGATATTGTTTATTAACGCTTACATTTTGGGACTGTTTATGAAATAAGCAGTTCTCTAATGTGGCAGTGTTACATCATACTCAACCCCTACAGACAATGGAACAGCATTTATGGAATCGGGCTTTAAAATAACAAAGCAAAAATGTGCAAGGATCCTGGAGGACTTTAACCTCTCACTTAACGTAAACTCAGATCTAAGTTTACACTCCTGCACTCCCTTCTCCAGAGGTGCTGACTGAGTGAGCCATTGTTTATTGCAGAGTTGTTTAAAGAAAATTGAAAGCTTGTACCATTACAAGTTTGCCCCAAAAATAAACAGGGCCTCAAATTGAAATAGAATTGTATATTGCTCTCTGTTTTATTGCAATTCATGTTATAATAGCCATTTTTGTTTAATTTCAGACATTTCGCTGCTTAAAGTCATCAACCTCCCTGACATAGCACTTGAGGGATATATTTTAGTTGACTAAATAAAACTTAAGGGCCGCCAGATACCACGGAGGCCCACTAGAAGCCTGATAGCTGATGGTCCATCTTTCACTGGCTATTACCAAAGTTTATTGAAGTGCTAAATGTAAGAAACAGTTCAACATTTATTACCCAGATGTAGCATTGCAGAATTATATTTACAGCGCAGAAGGAGGCCATTTGAACCGTCGAGCCTGTGCTGCCGCCAACTCTAACATGCAATGAATAGCTACCAGCAAGAGAGGGAAAAAATGAAAATAAATTTGCAGATTTGGTCATCTAGGAAGGTTTAATTTTACATTACACACTAGCAAGCAGTCAATCCTAAGTAACTAAGCCCTTATCATGTTAGCTTCTGCCATTGGCTCAGTTAGTAAATATACCACCATGTGGAATTGAGCCCTACAGACCTGGATGATCCTAGTTTTGATTCTTGCACTGAATTAAATAGTCTCAGGCAGGGTGTTGATAGTGGTGTACAATTGGCCGCGAGAGGAGAAAATAATTATCCAGGTTCTCTACTTCTGAGCCAGTGGCCCCCTGAAAAGAAAAAGAAAGAAAGACTTGCATTTCTATGGCGCCTTTCACAAGCTCAGGACGTCCCAAAGCACTTTACAGCCAATGAAATATTTTTTAAGGTGTAATCACTGTTGTAATGTAGGAAACACAGCAGCCAATTTGCGCACAGCAAGCACCCACAAACAGCAATGAGTTAATGTGGTGGTGGAAATATTTTCAATAGTAGCTTTCAAAATGGAATTTGATAAATACTTGAAGGAGAAAAAAATTGCAGGGACATGGACAAAGATCCTAACTGGATTCCTCTTTGAAAGAACCAGCACAGACTCGATGGGCTGAATGTGTAGCATACTGAAAGACGCTGTATATGTATCTCTTGCTACTGCCTGGAAGGAGCTGGAGGCATAGAAGGCCAGTGCCACAGTCACCTTCGGTGCTGTACTATTCTATGATTCTAGGAGATGTGTTTTAGTGACATTGGTTGAGGGATGAACATTGGTAAGGATACCAGGGAGAGCTCCCCAGCTCTTCTTTGAAATATTGCTGTGAGATCTTTTACATGCATCTGAGAGGGCAAACAGGGCCTTGGTTTGACATCTTATCTGAAAGACAGCAGCTCTGATAATGCAGCACTCCTTCCATGTTGCACTGGTGTGTCAGCCTGTATTTTGAGCTAAAGTCTTTGGAGTGGGAATCGACTTGACATCTACTGACTCAGAGGCAAGACAGCTACCCACAAAGCCAAGGCTGACACCTGCTAGAAAGCGCATGTGGACATCAAGACTAAAATTGACTGTGCTGTCCTTCCTGCTAAATTTGTCTTGGCTCACACATGAAGAATGGCCATTTGGGTGAGATATCAGAGGATAATTGATGCCTTTGTCAATGTATCCTAGCAAGAGCCAGCACCTTGGAAGAAGGCAGGAAGAAAATCCATTTTGCATGATGTTTTACATAGCTTAAAAAAAGACACCAAAATAATTGAACTCTTAGTTGCATCAACTGTGGCTCAGTGGGCAGCACTCTAGCCTCTGTTAGAAGGTTGTGGGTTCAAGTCCCACTCTGAAACTCGCAGTGCAGTACTGAAAGTGTGTTGCACTGTTGCACCAGGAACTTAAGTGCAAGAATCTAGACTGACATTGTCTGAGGTGCTGTCTTTCGAGTGAGACATTAAACCAAGGCCCTGTCTGCTCCAGGGACTTCAGCACAAAAATCCCTGTCCACACCAGGGACTTAAGCACAAATCTAGACTGACACTCCAGTGCAGGGCTGAGGGAGTGTTGCACTATTAGAGGTGTAGACTTTTGGATGAGAAGAGGTGTAGACTTTTGGATGAGATGTTAAACTGAGTTCCTATGTGCTCTCTCAGGTGGGTATACAAGATCCCATGGCACTATTTCAAAGAAGAACAGGGGTGTTGTCCCCGGTGTCTTAGTCAATATATATCCCTCAATCAACATCACCAAAACATTATTTGGTCACTATCATATTGCTGTTTGTGGGAGCTTGCTGTGCATAAATTGGCTGCCGCGTTTCCTACATGACAAGAGTGACTACATTTCAAAAGTACTTCATTGGCTGTAAAATGCTTTGGGATGTCTGGTGGTCATGAAAGGCGCTATATAAATGCAAGTCTTTCTTTTTCTTTTATGACATATATGGTTTGGCAGACCCTTAATAAAATGTTCCTGCTCTACTTGCCCATTAACAATACCATATCAGTCTGATTCATTTCTGGCAGGAAACATAGCTCATGTTCCTATTTGTTTTGCTGCCATGTTGATGTGCATTGTATTTTCTGTTGTGTGGGATGTAAAACCAAATGATAAGCAAAAATATGAGGAGATTCAAGGCAGTTTTTACCAGATCAGCAATCAGTACATATTGCACGGTATATTCACTGTACAAATTATACTGAGTAAAAGAAAAACTATCAGTAGAAATAAACCAAATTTCGAAATAAGTGAAGTGATGGCTAATGCTTCCATCCTCACACTGCTTGTGTTGGTATCCAGAGTTACTGGCACTCATACAGCTCAGTGCTTTGACTGACAAATGAGTGGCCCTGCAGTGTTCAAATACTTCCATGTGTTCTTAATGAAACTGAGGCCTAGAGATTGTGCAACTGCCAGTAATGCTGGCAGTGTTAACACATAAAGTGTTGTTTTGTTAGTGCAAAGTCTCATCTACCAGTACCGCATATAACTTGCATTTATACAGCGCCTTTAACATAGTAAAACATCCCCAAGTGCTTCACAGGAGACAAAATTTGTCACTGAACCACATACGGAAATATTAGGACAGGTGATCAAAAAGCTTGGTCAAAGAGGTAGGTTTTAAGGAACGTCTTAAAGGAGAAGAGAGGGTTAGAGCGGTATAGAGAGGGAATTCCAGAGTTTAGGGCCTAGGCAGCTGAAGGCATGGCCGCCAATGGTGGAGAAAAGGATATTGGGGATGCACAAGAGACCAGAATTGAAGGATGCTGAGATCTCGAAGGGTTGTAGGGTTGGAGAGATTACAGAAATAGAGTGGAGCGGGATATAGAGCGATCTGAACACAAGGATGAGAATTTTAAATTTGAGTTTTGCCTGACTGGAGGCCAATATAGATCAGGAAGCACAGGGGTTATGGATGAATGGGACTTATAGAATCATAGAATAGTACAGCAGAGAAGGAGGCCATTCGCCCCATCGAGTCTGCACTGGTTCTTTCAAAGAGCAACCAGTTAGTCCCACTGCCCCGCTCTTTCCCCGTATTCATGCAATTTCTTCTCCTTCAAGTATTTATCCAATTCCATTTTGAAGGCTACTATTGAATCTGTATCCACCACCCTATCAGGCAGTGCATTCCAAATCCCAACCACTCGTTGCGTAAAAAGGTTGTTCCTCATGTCGCCTCCGGTTCTTTTGCCAATCACCTTAAATCTGTGCCTTCTCGATATATACCTTTCAACCTTTAGAAACAGTTTCTCTTTATTGATTCTGTATAAATCCCTCATGATTTTAAACACCTCGATCAAATCTCCTCTGAACCTTCTCTGCTCTATGGAGAACAACCCCAGCCTCTCCAGTTTGTCTACGTAACTGTAATTCCTCATTTCTGGATCCATTCTGGTAAATCTCTTCTGCCTCTCCAAAGCCTTCACATCCTTCCTAAACTGTGGTGCCCAGAATTGGACACAATACTCCAGCTGGTGCTGAACTAGCAAGAACAACAACAACAACAACTTGTATTTATATAGCACCTTTAAGGTAGTAAAACGTCCCAAGTCGCTTCACAAGGGTATTATAATTCAAGAAATTTGACACAAGAAATTGGAGGAGGATGGAGTGGTCCAGCATTTTATAAAGAAAGAATAAGAAAGAAAGACTTGCATTTATACAGCCCCTTTCATGACCACCAGACGTCCCAAAGCACTTAACAACCAATGAAGCATTTTTTTAATATATCATTTATATAGGTTTACAAAACTTTCTGGCTCTTGTACTCTGTGCCTATATTATAAAGTCCAGGATCCCATATGCTTCATTAACCGCTTTGTCAACCTGTCTGCCAACTTCAAAGAATTGTGCACAATCACCCCCAGCTCTCTCTCTTCTTGCACCCCCTTTAAAATTGTAGCCTATAGCCTGCATTGTCTCTCTTCATTCTTCCCATCAAAATGTCTCACCTCACACTTTGCTGCATTGAATTTCATCTGCCATGAGTACACCCATTCCACCTCTTGAAGTCTATTACTATCTTCCTCACTGTTTACTACACTTCCAAGTTCCATGTCATCTGCAAATTTCAAAATTGTGCCTGCTACCCCAAGTCCAAGCCAGTAATGTACATCAAAAACAGCAGTGATCATCGTATTGAACCTTGGGGAACGCCACAGTATACCTCCCTCCACTCTGAAAAACAGCCATTTACCCCAACTCTGTGTTTTTTTTTATCCCTTAGCCAATTTTGCATCCATGTTGCTACTGCCCCTTTTATCTCATTTGTTTCAATTTTACTAACACGCCTCGTATGTGGATTTGGTGCAATTTAGGACACAGGCAGCAGAGTTTTGGATGGTCTGAGGTTTTACAGAAAGTTCATACCTTATGTTGTTGCATTAGCTTTTTGCTCCCTTTTAAGAAGATGAGAAGGAAATGTCTTTCCTGCAATTGAGAAGAATGCTGTTGATCTAGATAAACTCTGCCCTTACTGGGCATGGAATGGTGTAAGATTAGTGCACTTAACACCTTGATAAGGTAGAAGTGACGCAATGCATTTTGTGAATGAGAAACCCCATTCACATTCTGGGATCCTCTGGGCTTTCATGAGTCTAATAAGCATGAAGTAGTTGACCATTTCTACCAACCCCCCCCTTGTGTTATAGACGCAGTCAAAATGTGTTCATTCGAAGCTTCATACCTGAAGATGCAACTTCCATAGTGTCAGCTTTGGCTCAGTGGGCAGCACCCTTGTCTCTGAATCAGAAGATGTGGGTTCAAGTTCCACTCCAGAGACTTGAGCACAAAAATTTAGACCAACGTCGTCTGAGGTGCCATTTTCTGGGTGAGATGTTAAACCAAGGCCCTGTCTGCCCTCTCAGGTGGATGTAAAAGATCCCATGGCACTATTTCAAAAGAAGAAGGGGTGTTCTCCCTGGTGTCTTGACCAATATTTATCCCTCAATCAACATAACAAAAACAGATTATCTGGTGATTATTACATTGCTGGTTGTGGGAGCTTGCTGTGTACAATGGGCTGCTACATTTCCTATATTACAAAGTGACTACACTTCAAAAGGAACTTAATTGGATGTAAAGCACTTAGGAATATCATGAAAGGTCCTATATAAATGCAAGTCGTTCCTATTTTCAGTACGCGTTGCACATGTAAGAGTGTCAGCTGTGGCTCAGTTGGTAGTGGCGCTGAGCACCTCGAGTCTCGTCACCGAGAGCCTGCAGAATTCAAGCGCAGACAGTGGAAGGAGTGTGCGGCAAACCAGACTCCCCACCCACCCTTTCCTTCAACCACTGTCTCCCCCACCTGTTACAGAGACTGTAATTCCCATATTGGACTGTACAGTCACCTGCAAACTCACTTTTAGAGTGGAAGCAAGTCTTCCTCGATTTCGAGGGACTGCCTATGATGACGATGATGATGAGTTGTGAGCACTCTTGCCTCTGAGTCAGAAGGTTGTGGGTTCAAGTCCCATTCCAGCGACTTGAGCACAAAAATCTAGGCTGACACTCTAGTGCAGTGCTGAGGGAGTGCTGCACTGTTGGAGGTGCCATCTTTCGGATGAGACGTTAAACCGAGGCTCTGTCTGCTCTCTCAGGTGGACATAAACAATCCCATGGCACTGTTTCGAAGAAGAGCAGGGAAATTATCTCCAGTGTCCCGGCCAATATTTATCTCTCAATCAGCATCACTATAACAGATTATCTGGTTATTATCACATTGCTGTTTGTGGGAGCTTGCTGTGTGCAAATTGGCTGCTGTGTTTCCTGCATTACAACAGTGACTACACTTCATAAAAGTACTTCATTAGCTGTAAAACACTTTGGGATGTCCGGTGGTCGTGAAAGACGCTTTAGAAATGCAAGCCTTTCTTTCTTTTACATGTGGGCCACTGTCTTTGCGATGAGGGTTTAGGCATTAATAACCCTGGGCCCCATTGGAGCGAGCTGCATACACTTGTGACTTGCAAGAAGCTAAAAATGGTCGAATTTACATCTGTCATTGTATGCTTGCAAACAAATAATAAAAGGCTCTTTCATGAAAACTGTACTCCTTTAAATGGGAGAGCAAGTCTGCTACCGTGACGTTCCACTTCACCTCTTTAGTTTTTACTTTTTTGATTGCAGCTCATGTTTTTTTTAAATTCACACCACCTTCATAGGTCTTCAATTTGTGAATTCCAGCAGAGAGAGACAGGGAGGTGCAATGACTATTGATGAGCTGGTAGAAACTGTGAGCACAGGTTAATGTGTAATTTCACACCACCAACCGGTTTAAAATTATGAAGGGTTGAGATAAGGTAGACGTAGAGAAGATGTTTCCACTTATTGGGCAAGGCCAAACTAGTAGCCATAGAAAGATGACAGCCACGAAAAAACCCAAAAGGAAATTCAGGAGAAATGTCTTTACTCAGAGAGTGGTGAGAATGTGGAACTTCCTACCACAAGGAGTGGCTGAAGCTATTAGTATTGAAACATTTAAGGGGAAGCTAAATAAGCACATGAGGGAGAAAGGAATAGAAGGATATGTTTATAGGGTGAGATGAAGAGGGGTGGCAGGAGGCTCGGGAGGACCATAAACACTGGCATAGACCTGTTGGGTCGAATGGCCTGTTTCCGTGCTGCAAATTCTATGGGCTCAATTTTCCCCAGTGATTTGTACAGTTTTTTTGGAGTAGGCTGCTGTTTTTGGCGTATTGAGTCAAATTTTTGGCGTACTTATTTTTTTCAAACTTTGCCCCTGCGATCTGCGCTGGCGTAACCGACTTAGTTACGATTTTTCTAGGCCAGTTCTTTTTGACGTCGTAGATTGCCTCATGTCTGCGTGGTTTTTTCAATTGTTCACAGTTTGGCCAACATTTTTCTCCATTACGACGGTGTATCTGGCCACTCAAGAAAAATCTTCTGGTGAGTTAAGAAAACTAGCGCACATTGACGGGTCAGCGCTGCAATATGCCATTGTTTTTAAATCGAAGATTTTGGAGGGAGTAACGAACACTGTCAAAATCAATAATAAAGTTCAACTTTTTTTACATGTCAAAGTAGAAGTGTAAATTTGTTGGATTTCATAAGTTTTCTCATTTTTTTACACACAGGCCACCAGCAAACATCTTGAAGAAGGCCTGGAGGGTCGTAGGTTTGGCGGGCAGAAGCGGCCTCACGTCCGGACACGGTGGCTCGGGGTTTGGTGACAAAACAAGCCGTGTGGGGACGGGGGCGGGGGGGGTGGGGGAGGGGGGACGAGAGAGGAGAGGAGGGAGAGATAGCCGATCTTACGGCTTGTAGCCCGGGAAGGGGGAGGGAGAGAGATAGCCGATCTTACGGCTTCTAGCCCGGGGAGGTGGAGGGAGAGAGATAGCCGATCTTACGGCTTGTAGCCCGGGAAGGGGGAGGGAACGAGATAGCCGATCATACGGCTTGTAGCCCGGGGAGGGGGAGAGAGAGAGATAGCCGATCTTATGGCTTGTAGCCCTGAGAGGGAGAGGGAGAGAGATAGCCGATCTTACGGATTGTAGCCCGGGGAGGGGGAGGGAGAGAGATAGCCGATCTTATGGCTTGTAGCCCGGGGAGGGGGAGGGAGAGAGATAGCTGATCTTACGCCTTGCAGCCCGGGGAGGGAGAGGGAGAGAGATAGCCGATCTTACGGCTTGTAGACCGGGAAGGGGGAGGGAGAGAGATAGCCGATCTTACGGCTTGTAGCCCGGGGAGGGAGAGGGAGAGAGATAGCCGATCTTACGGCTTGTAGACCGGGAAGGGGGAGGGAGAGAGATAGCCGATCTTACGGCTTGTAGCCCGGGGAGGGAGAGGGAGAGAGATAGCCGATCTTACGGCTTGTAGACCGGGAAGGGGCAGGGAGAGAGATAGCCGATCTTACGGCTTGTAGCCCGGGGAGGGAGAGGGAGAGAGTTGGCCGATCTTACGGCTTGTAGCCCGGGGAGGGAGAGGGAGAGAGATAGCCGATCTTATGGAATGTAGCCCGGGGAGGGAGAGAGATAGACGATCTTACGGCTTGTAGCCCCGGGAGGGAGAGGGAGAGAGATAGCCGATCTTACGGCTTGCAGCCCGGGGAGGGAGAGGGAGAGAGCAAGCCGATCTTACGGCTTGTAGCACGGGGAGGGAGAGGGAGAGAGATAGCCGATCTTACCGCTTTTAGCCTGGTAAGGGGGAGGGAGAGAGATAGCCGATCTTACGGCTTCTAGCCCGGGGAGGTGGAGGGAGAGAGATAGCCGATCTTACGGCTTGTAGCCCGGGAAGGGGGAGGGAGAGAGATAGCCGATCTTACGGCATGTAGCCCGGGGAGGGAGAGAGATAGACGAACTTACGGCTTGTAGCCCCGGGAGGGAGAGGGAGAGAGATAGCCGATCTTATGGCTTGTAGCCCCGAGAGGGAGAGGGAGAGAGGTAGCCGATCTTACGGCTTGTAGCCCCGAGAGGGAGAGGGAGAGAGATAGCCGATCTTATGGCTTGCAGCCCCGGGAGGGAGAGGGAAAGAGATAGCCGATCTTACGGCTTGTAGCCCAGGGAGGGGGAGGGAGAGAGATAGCTGATCTTACGTCTTGCAGCCCGGGGAGGGAGAGGGAGAGAGATAGCCGATCTTACGGCTTGCAGCCTGGGGAGGGAGAGGGAGAGAGATAGCCGATCTTACGGCTTGCAGCCCGGGGAGGGGGAGTGAGAGAGATAGCCGATCTTACTGTTTGTAGCCCGGGGAAGGGAGAGAGATAGCCGATCTTACGGCTTGTAGCCCGGGGAGGGAGAGAGATAGCCGATCTTACGGCTTGTAGCCCGGGGAGGGAGAGAGATAGACGAACTTACGGCTTGTAGCCCCGGGAGGGAGAGGGAGAGAGGTAGCCGATCTTACGGCTGGTAGCACCGGGAGGGAGAGGAAGAGAGATAGCCAATCCTACGGCTTGTAGCCCGGGGAGGGGGAGGGAGAGAGATAGCTGATCTTACGCCTTGCAGCCCGGGGAGGGAGAGGGAGAGAGATAGCCGATCTTACGGCTTGCAGCCCGGGGAGGGAGAGGGAGAGAGATAGCCGATCTTACGGCTTGCAGCCCGGGGAGGGGGATGGAGAGAGATAGCCGATCTTACTGCTTGTAGCTCGGGGAAGGGAGAGAGATAGACGATCTTACGACTTGTAGCCCGGGGAGGGAGAGAGATAGCCGATCTTACGGCTTGTAGCCTGGGGAGGGAGAGAGATAGACGATCTTACGGATTGTAGCCCGGGCAGAGGGAGTGAGAGCGAAAGCCGATCTTACGGCTTGTAGCCCGGGGATGTGGAGGGAGAGAGATAGCCGATCTTACGGCTTCTAGCCCGGGGAGGTGGAGGGAGAGAGATAGCCGATCTTAGGTCTTGCAGCCCGGGGAGGGAGAGGGAGAGAGATAGCCGATCTTACGGCTTGTAGCCCGGGGAGAGAGAGGGAGAGAGATAGCCGATCTTACGGGTTGTAGCGCGGGGAGGGAGAGGGACAGAGTTGGCCGATCTTACGGCTTGAAGCTCGGGGAGAGAGAGCAAGCGAGATAGCCGATCTAATGGCTTGTAGCCTGGTAAGGGGGAGGGTGAGGGATAGCCGATCTTACGGCTTGTAGCCCGGGGAGGGAGAGGGAGAGAGATAGCCGATCTTACGGCTTGTAGCCCGGGGAGAGAGAGGGAGAGAGCAAGCCGATCTTACGGCTTGTAGCACGGGGAGGGAGAGGGAGAGAGTTAGCCGATCTTACCGCTTTTAGCCTGGGAAGGGGGAGGGAGAGAGATAGCCGATCTTACGGCTTTTAGCCCGGGGAGAGAGAGGGAGAGAGCAAGCCGATCTTACGGCTTGTAGCACGGGGAGAGAGAGGGAGAGAGATAGGCGATCTTCCGGCTTGTAGCCCGGGAAGGGTGAGGGAGCGAGATAGCCGATCTTCGGGCTAGTAGTCGGCGGAGGGAGAGGGAGAGAGATAGCCGATCTTACGGCTTGTAAACCGGGAAGGGGGAGGGAGAGAGATAGCCGATCTTACGGCTTGTAGACCGGGGCGGGAGAGGGAGAGAGATAGCCAATCTTATGGAATGTAGCCCGGGGAGGGAGAGAGATAGACGATCTAACGGCTTGTAGCCCGGGGAGCGGTAGGGAGAGAGAAAGCCGATCTTACAGTTTGTAGCTTCGGGAGGGAGAGGGAGAGAGATAGCCGATCTTATGGCTTGCAGTCCCGAGAGGGAGAGGGAGAGAGATAGCCAATCTTATGGATTGTAGCCCGGGGAGGGGGAGAGAGAGAGATAGCCGATCTTACGACTTGTAGCCCGGGGAGGGGAAGGGAGAGAGATAGCCGATCTTACGGCTTGTAGACGGGGAGGGAGAGAGAGAGCCGATACTACGTCTTGTAGTCCGGGGAGGGAGAGGGAGAGAGATAGCCGATCTTACGGCTTGTAGCCCGGGGAAGGTGACGGAGAGAGATAGCCGATCTTACGGAGAGAGATAGCCGATCTTACGGCTTGTAGCCCGGGGAGGGTTACGGCGAGAGATAGCCGATCTTACGGCTTGTAGCCCGGGGAGGAGGAGGGAGAGAGAAAGCCGATCTTATGGCTTGTAGCCCGGGATGGAGAGGGAGAGAGACAGCCAATCTCACGGCATGTAGCCCGGGGAGGGAGAGAGAAAGACGAACTTACGGCTTGTAGCCCTGGGAGGGGGAGGAAGAGAGATAGCTGATCTTATGCCTTGCAGCCCTGGGAGGGAGAGGGAGAGAGATAGCCGATCTTACGGCTTGCAGCCCGGGGAGGGAGAGGGAGAGAGAAAGCCGATCTTACAGCTTGTAGCTTCGGGAGGGAGAGGGAGAGAGATAGCCGATCTTATGGCATGTAGCCCGGGGAGGGAGAGAGATAGACGATCTTACGTCTTGTAGCCCGGGGAGCGGGAGGGAGAGAGAAAGCCGATCTTACGGCTTGTAGCCCCGGGAGGGAGAGGGAGAGAGATAGCCGATCTTACAGCTTGTAGCCCGGGGATGGGGAGGGAGAGAGATAGACGATCTTATGACTTGTAGCCCGGGCAGAGGGAGGGAGAGAGAAAGCCGATCTTACGGCTTGTAGCCCGGGGATGGGGAGGGAGAGAGATAGAAGATCTTACGGCTTGTAGCCCGGGGAGAGAGAGGGAGAGAGATAGCCGATCTTACGGCTTGTAGCCCGGGGAGAGAGAGGGAGAGAGATAGCCGATCTTACGGGTTGTAGCCCGGGGAGGGAGAGGGAGGGAGATAGCCGATCTTACGGCTTGTAGCCCGGGGAGGGAGAGAGATAGCCGATCTTACGGCTTGTAGCCCGGGGAGGGAGAGAGATAGACGAACTTACGGCTTGTAGCCCCGGGAGGGAGAGGGAGAGAGGTAGCCGATCTTACGGCTGGTAGCACCGGGAGGGAGAGGAAGAGAGATAGCCAATCCTACGGCTTGTAGCCCGGGGAGGGGGAGGGAGAGAGATAGCTGATCTTACGCCTTGCAGCCCGGGGAAGGAGAGGGAGAGAGATAGCCGATCTTACGGCTTGCAGCCCGGGGAGGGAGAGGGAGAGAGATAGCCGATCTTACGGCTTGCAGCCCGGGGAGGGGGATGGAGAGAGATAGCCGATCTTACTGCTTGTAGCTCGGGGAAGGGAGAGAGATAGACGATCTTACGACTTGTAGCCCGGGGAGGGAGAGAGATAGCCGATCTTACGGCTTGTAGCCTGGGGAGGGAGAGAGATAGACGATCTTACGGATTGTAGCCCGGGCAGAGGGAGTGAGAGCGAAAGCCGATCTTACGGCTTGTAGCCCGGGGATGTGGAGGGAGAGAGATAGCCGATCTTACGGCTTCTAGCCCGGGGAGGTGGAGGGAGAGAGATAGCCCATCTTAGGTCTTGTAGCCCGGGGAGGGAGAGGGAGAGAGATAGCCGATCTTACGGCTTGTAGCCCGGGGAGAGAGAGGGAGAGAGATAGCCGATCTTACGGGTTGTAGCGCGGGGAGGGAGAGGGACAGAGTTGGCCGATCTTACGGCTTGAAGCTCGGGGAGAGAGAGCAAGCGAGATAGCCGATCTAATGGCTTGTAGCCTGGTAAGGGGGAGGGTGAGGGATAGCCGATCTTACGGCTTGTAGCCCGGGGAGGGAGAGGGAGAGAGATAGCCGATCTTACGGCTTGTAGGCTGGGGAGAGAGCGGGAGAGAGCAAGCCGATCTTACGGCTTGTAGCACGGGGAGGGAGAGGGAGAGAGTTAGCCGATCTTACCGCTTTTAGCCTGGGAAGGGGGAGGGAGAGAGATAGCCGATCTTACGGCTTTTAGCCCGGGGAGAGAGAGGGAGAGAGCATGCCGATCTTACGGCTTGTAGCACGGGGAGAGAGAGGGAGAGAGATAGGCGATCTTCCGGCTTGTAGCCCGGGAAGGGGGAGGGAGCGAGATAGCCGATCTTCGGGCTAGTAGTCGGCGGAGGGAGAGGGAGAGAGATAGCCGATCTTACGGCTTGTAAACCGGGAAGGGGGAGGGAGAGAGATAGCCGATCTTACGGCTTGTAGACCGGGGCGGGAGAGGGAGAGAGATAGCCGATCTTATGGAATGTAGCCCGGGGAGGGAGAGAGATAGACGATCTAACGGCTTGTAGCCCGGGGAGCGGTAGGGAGAGAGAAAGCCGATCTTACAGTTTGTAGCTTCGGGAGGGAGAGGGAGAGAGATAGCCAATCTTATGGATTGTAGCCCGGGGAGGGGGAGAGAGAGAGATAGCCGATCTTACGACTTGTAGCCCGGGGAGGGGAAGGGAGAGAGATAGCCGATCTTACGGCTTGTAGACGGGGAGGGAGAGAGAGAGCAGATACTACGTCTTGTAGTCCGGGGAGGGAGAGGGAGAGAGATAGCCGATCTTACGGCTTGTAGCCCGGGGAAGGTGACGGAGAGAGATAGCCGATCTTACGGAGAGAGATAGCCGATCTTACGGCTTGTAGTCCGGGGAGGGTTACGGCGAGAGATAGCCGATCTTACGGCTTGTAGCCCGGGGAGGAGGAGGGAGAGAGAAAGCCGATCTTATGGCTTGTAGCCAGGGATGGAGAGGGAGAGAGACAGCCAATCTCACGGCATGTAGCCCGGGGAGGGAGAGAGAAAGACGAACTTACGGCTTGTAGCCCCGGGAGGGAGAGTGAGAGAGATAGCCGATCTTACGGCTTGTAGCCCTGGGAGGGGGAGGGAGAGAGATAGCTGATCTTACGCCTTGCAGCCCTGGGAGGGAGAGGGAGAGAGATAGCCGATCTTACGGCTTGCAGACCGGGGCGGGAGAGGGAGAGAGAAAGCCGATCTTACAGCTTGTAGCTTCGGGAGGGAGAGGGAGAGAGATAGCCGATCTTATGGCATGTAGCCCGGGGAGGGAGAGAGATAGACGATCTTACGTCTTGTAGCCCGGGGAGCGGGAGGGAGAGAGAAAGCCGATCTTACGGCTTGTAGCCCGGGGAGAGAGAGGGAGAGAGATAGCCGATCTTACGGGTTGTAGCGCGGGGAGGGAGAGGGACACAGTTGGCCGATCTTACGGCTTGAAGCTCGGGGAGAGAGAGCAAGCGAGATAGCCGATCTAATGGCTTGTAGCCTGGTAATGGGGAGGGTGAGGGATAGCCGATCTTACGGCTTGTAGCCCGGGGAGGGAGAGGGAGAGAGATAGCCGATCTTACAGCTTGTAGCCCGGGGAGAGAGCGGGAGAGAGCAAGCCGATCTTACGGCTTGTAGCACGGGGAGGGAGAGGGAGAGAGTTAGCCGATCTTACCGCTTTTAGCCTGGGAAGGGGGAGGGAGAGAGATAGCCGATCTTACGGCTTTTAGCCCGGGGAGAGAGAGGGAGAGAGCATTCCGATCTTACGGCTTGTAGCACGGGGAGAGAGAGGGAGAGAGATAGGCGATCTTCCGGCTTGTAGCCCGGGAAGGGGGAGGGAGCGAGATAGCCGATCTTCGGGCTAGTAGTCGGCGGAGGGAGAGGGAGAGAGATAGCCGATCTTACGGCTTGTAAACCGGGAAGGGGGAGGGAGAGAGATAGCCGATCTTACGGCTTGTAGACCGGGGCGGGAGAGGGAGAGAGATAGCCGATCTTATGGAATGTAGCCCGGGGAGGGAGAGAGATAGACGATCTAACGGCTTGTAGCCCGGGGAGCGGTAGGGAGAGAGAAAGCCGATCTTACAGTTTGTAGCTTCGGGAGGGAGAGGGAGAGAGATAGCCAATCTTATGGATTGTAGCCCGGGGAGGGGGAGAGAGAGAGATAGCCGATCTTACGACTTGTAGCCCGGGGAGGGGAAGGGAGAGAGATAGCCGATCTTACGGCTTGTAGACGGGGAGGGAGAGAGAGAGCAGATACTACGTCTTGTAGTCCGGGGAGGGAGAGGGAGAGAGATAGCCGATCTTACGGCTTGTAGCCCGGTGAAGGTGACGGAGAGAGATAGCCGATCTTACGGAGAGAGATAGCCGATCTTACGGCTTGTAGTCCGGGGAGGGTTACGGCGAGAGATAGCCGATCTTACGGCTTGTAGCCCGGGGAGGAGGAGGGAGAGAGAAAGCCGATCTTATGGCTTGTAGCCAGGGATGGAGAGGGAGAGAGACAGCCAATCTCACGGCATGTAGCCCGGGGAGGGAGAGAGAAAGACGAACTTACGGCTTGTAGCCCCGGGAGGGAGAGTGAGAGAGATAGCCGATCTTACAGCTTGTAGCCTCGGGAGGGAGAGGGAGAGAGATAGCCGATCTTACGGCTTGTCGCCCTGGGAGGGGGAGGGAGAGAGATAGCTGATCTTACGCCTTGCAGCCCTGGGAGGGAGAGGGAGAGAGATAGCCGATCTTACGGCTTGCAGACCGGGGCGGGAGAGGGAGAGAGAAAGCCGATCTTACAGCTTGTAGCTTCGGGAGGGAGAGGGAGAGAGATAGCCGATCTTATGGCATGTAGCCCGGGGAGGGAGAGAGATAGACGATCTTACGTCTTGTAGCCCGGGGAGCGGGAGGGAGAGAGAAAGCCGATCTTACGGCTTGTAGCCCGGGGAGGGGGAGAGAGAGAGATAGCCGATCTTCCGGCTTGTAGCCCGGGAGGGAGAGGGAGAGAGATAGACGATCTTAAGGCTTGTAGCCTGAGAGGGGGAGGGAGAGAGATAGCCGATCTTACAGCTTGTAGCCCGGGGATGGGGAGGGAGAGAGATAGAAGATCTTACGGCTTGTAGCCCGGGGAGAGAGAGGGAGAGAGATAGCCGATCTTACGGCTTGTAGCCCGGGGAGAGAGAGGGAGAGAGATAGCCGATCTTACGGGTTGTAGCGCGGGGAGGGAGAGGGACAGAGTTGGCCGATCTTACGGCTTGAAGCTCGGGGAGACAGAGCAAGCGAGATAGCCGATCTAATGGCTTGTAGCCTGGTAAGGGGGAGGGTGAGGGATAGCCGATTTTACGGCTTGTAGCCCGGGGAGGGAGAGGGAGAGAGATAGCCGATCTTACGGCTTGTAGCCCGGGGAGAGAGAGGGAGAGAGCAAGCCGATCTTATGGCTTGTAGCACGGGGAGGGAGAGGGAGAGAGTTAGCCGATCTTACCGCTTTTAGCCTGGGAAGGGGGAGGGAGAGAGATAGCTGATCTTATGGCTTTTAGCCCGGGGAGAGAGAGGGAGAGAGCAAGCCGATCTTACGGCTTGTAGCACGGGGAGGGAGAGGGAGAGAGATAGGCGATCTTCCGGCTTGTAGCCCGGGAAGGGGGAGGGAGCGAGATAGCCGATCTTCGGGCTAGTAGTCGGCGGAGGGAGAGAGAGAGAGATAGCCGATCTTACGGCTTGTAAACCGGGAAGAGGGAGGGAGAGAGATAGCCGATCTTACGGCTTGTAGACCGGGGCGGGAGAGGGAGAGAGATAGCCGATCTTATGGAATGTAGCGCGGGGAGGGAGAGAGATAGACGATCTAACGGCTTGTAGCCCGGGGAGCGGGAGGGAGAGAGAAAGCCGATCTTACAGTTTGTAGCTTCGGGAGGGAGAGGGAGAGAGATAGCCGATCTTATGGCTTGTAGTCCCGAGAGGGAGAGGGAGAGAGATAGCCAATCTTATGGATTTTAGCCCGGGGAGAGGGAGAGAGAGAGATAGCCGATCTTACGACTTGTAGACGGGGAGGGAGAGAGAGAGCCGATACTACGTCTTGTAGTCCGGGGAGGGAGAGGGAGAGAGATAGCCGATCTTACGGCTTGTAGCCTGCGGAGGGTTACGGCGAGAGATAGCCGATCTTACGGCTTGCAGCCCGGGGAGGGGGAGGGAGAGAGAAAGCCGATCTTATGGCTTGTAGCCCGGGATGGAGAGGGAGAGAGACAGCCAATCTCACGGCATGTAGCCCGGGGAGGGAGAGAGAAAGACGAACTTACGGCTTGTAGCCCCGGGAGGGAGAGTGAGAGAGATAGCCGATCTTAAAGCTTGTAGCCTCGGGAGGGAGAGGGAGAGAGATAGCCGATCTTACGGCTTGTAGCCCTGGGAGGGGGAGGGAGAGAGATAGCTGATCTTACGCCTTGCAGCCCGGGGAGGGAGAGGGAGAGAGATAGCCGATCTTACGGCTTGCAGCCCGGGGAGGGAGAGGGAGAGAGAAAGCCGATCTTACAGCTTGTAGCTTCGGGAGGGAGAGGGAGAGAGATAGCCGATCTTATGGCATGTAGCCCGGGGAGGGAGAGAGATAGACGATCTGACGTCTTGTAGCCCGGGGAGCGGGAGGGAGAGAGAAAGCCGATCTTACGGCTTGTAGCCCGGGGATGGGGAGGGAGAGAGATAGAAGATCTTACGGCTTGTAGCCCGGGGAGAGAGAGGGAGAGAGATAGCCGATCTTACGGCTTGTAGCCCGGGGAGAGAGAGGGAGAGAGATAGCCGATCTTACGGGTTGTAGCGCGGGGAGGGAGAGGGACAGAGTTGGCCGATCTTACGGCTTGAAGCTCGGGGAGAGAGAGCAAGCGAGATAGCCGATCTAATGGCTTGTAGCCTGGTAAGGGGGAGGGTGAGGGATAGCCGATTTTACGGCTTGTAGCCCGGGGAGGGAGAGGGAGAGAGATAGCCGATCTTACGGCTTGTAGCCCGGGGAGAGAGAGGGAGAGAGCAAGCCGATCTTACGGCTTGTAGCACGGGGAGGGAGAGGGAGAGAGTTAGCCGATCTTACCGCTTTTAGCCTGGGAAGGGGGAGGGAGAGAGATAGCTGATCTTACGGCTTTTAGCCCGGGGAGAGAGAGGGAGAGAGCAAGCCGATCTTACGGCTTGTAGCACGGGGAGGGAGAGGGAGAGAGATAGGCGATCTTCCGGCTTGTAGCCCGGGAAGGGGGAGGGAGCGAGATAGCCGATCTTCGGGCTAGTAGTCGGCGGAGGGAGAGAGAGAGAGATAGCCGATCTTACGGCTTGTAAACCGGGAAGAGGGAGGGAGAGAGATAGCCGATCTTACGGCTTGTAGACCGGGGCGGGAGAGGGAGAGAGATAGCCGATCTTATGGAATGTAGCGCGGGGAGGGAGAGAGATAGACGATCTAACGGCTTATAGCCCGGGGAGCGGGAGGGAGAGAGAAAGCCGATCTTACAGTTTGTAGCTTCGGGAGGGAGAGGGAGAGAGATAGCCGATCTTATGGCTTGTAGTCCCGAGAGGGAGAGGGAGAGAGATAGCCAATCTTATGGATTTTAGCCCGGGGAGAGGGAGAGAGAGAGATAGCCGATCTTACGACTTGTAGACGGGGAGGGAGAGAGAGAGCCGATACTACGTCTTGTAGTCCGGGGAGGGAGAGGGAGAGAGATAGCCGATCTTACGGCTTGTAGCCTGCGGAGGGTTACGGCGAGAGATAGCCGATCTTACGGCTTGCAGCCCGGGGAGGGGGAGGGAGAGAGAAAGCCGATCTTATGGCTTGTAGCCCGGGATGGAGAGGGAGAGAGACAGCCAATCTCACGGCATGTAGCCCGGGGAGGGAGAGAGAAAGACGAACTTACGGCTTGTAGCCCCGGGAGGGAGAGTGAGAGAGATAGCCGATCTTAAAGCTTGTAGCCTCGGGAGGGAGAGGGAGAGAGATAGCCGATCTTACGGCTTGTAGCCCTGGGAGGGGGAGGGAGAGAGATAGCTGATCTTACGCCTTGCAGCCCGGGGAGGGAGAGGGAGAGAGATAGCCGATCTTACGGCTTGCAGCCCGGGGAGGGAGAGGGAGAGAGAAAGCCGATCTTACAGCTTGTAGCTTCGGGAGGGAGAGGGAGAGAGATAGCCGATCTTATGGCATGTAGCCCGGGGAGGGAGAGAGATAGACGATCTGACGTCTTGTAGCCCGGGGAGCGGGAGGGAGAGAGAAAGCCGATCTTACGGCTTGTAGCCCGGGGATGGGGAGGGAGAGAGATAGAAGATCTTACGGCTTGTAGCCCGGGGAGAGAGAGGGAGAGAGATAGCCGATCTTACGGCTTGTAGCCCGGGGAGAGAGAGGGAGAGAGATAGCCGATCTTACGGGTTGTAGCGCGGGGAGGGAGAGGGACAGAGTTGGCCGATCTTACGGCTTGAAGCTCGGGGAGAGAGAGCAAGCGAGATAGCCGATCTAATGGCTTGTAGCCTGGTAAGGGGGAGGGTGAGGGATAGCCGATTTTACGGCTTGTAGCCCGGGGAGGGAGAGTAAGAGAGATAGCCGATCTTACAGCTTGTAGCCTCGGGAGGGAGAGGGAGAGAGATAGCCGATCTTACGGCTTGTAGCCCTGGGAGGGGGAGGGAGAGAGATAGCTGATCTTACGCCTTGCAGCCCTGGGAGGGAGAGGGAGAGAGATAGCCGATCTTACGGCTTGCAGACCGGGGCGGGAGAGGGAGAGAGAAAGCCGATCTTACAGCTTGTAGCTTCGGGAGGGAGAGGGAGAGAGATAGCCGATCTTATGGCATGTAGCCCGGGGAGGGAGAGAGATAGACGATCTTACGTCTTGTAGCCCGGGGAGCGGGAGGGAGAGAGAAAGCCGATCTTACGGCTTGTAGCCCGGGGAGGGGGAGAGAGAGAGATAGCCGATCTTCCGGCTTGTAGCCCGGGAGGGAGAGGGAGAGAGATAGACGATCTTAAGGCTTGTAGCCTGAGAGGGGGAGGGAGAGAGATAGCCGATCTTACAGCTTGTAGCCCGGGGATGGGGAGGGAGAGAGATAGAAGATCTTACGGCTTGTAGCCCGGGGAGAGAGAGGGAGAGAGATAGCCGATCTTACGGGTTGTAGCGCGGGGAGGGAGAGGGACAGAGTTGGCCGATCTTACGGCTTGAAGCTCGGGGAGACAGAGCAAGCGAGATAGCCGATCTCATGGCTTGTAGCCTGGTAAGGGGGAGGGTGAGGGATAGCCGATTTTACGGCTTGTAGCCCGGGGAGGGAGAGGGAGAGAGATAGCCGATCTTACGGCTTGTAGCCCGGGGAGAGAGAGGGAGAGAGCAAGCCGATCTTATGGCTTGTAGCACGGGGAGGGAGAGGGAGAGAGTTAGCCGATCTTACCGCTTTTAGCCTGGGAAGGGGGAGGGAGAGAGATAGCTGATCTTATGGCTTTTAGCCCGGGGAGAGAGAGGGAGAGAGCAAGCCGATCTTACGGCTTGTAGCACGGGGAGGGAGAGGGAGAGAGATAGGCGATCTTCCGGCTTGTAGCCCGGGAAGGGGGAGGGAGCGAGATAGCCGATCTTCGGGCTAGTAGTCGGCGGAGGGAGAGAGAGAGAGATAGCCGATCTTACGGCTTGTAAACCGGGAAGAGGGAGGGAGAGAGATAGCCGATCTTACGGCTTGTAGACCGGGGCGGGAGAGGGAGAGAGATAGCCGATCTTATGGAATGTAGCGCGGGGAGGGAGAGAGATAGACGATCTAACGGCTTGTAGCCCGGGGAGCGGGAGGGAGAGAGAAAGCCGATCTTACAGTTTGTAGCTTCGGGAGGGAGAGGGAGAGAGATAGCCGATCTTATGGATTTTAGCCCGGGGAGAGGGAGAGAGAGAGATAGCCGATCTTACGACTTGTAGACGGGGAGGGAGAGAGAGAGCCGATACTACGTCTTGTAGTCCGGGGAGGGAGAGGGAGAGAGATAGCCGATCTTACGGCTTGTAGCCTGCGGAGGGTTACGGCGAGAGATAGCCGATCTTACGGCTTGCAGCCCGGGGAGGGGGAGGGAGAGAGAAAGCCGATCTTATGGCTTGTAGCCCGGGATGGAGAGGGAGAGAGACAGCCAATCTCACGGCATGTAGCCCGGGGAGGGAGAGAGAAAGACGAACTTACGGCTTGTAGCCCCGGGAGGGAGAGTGAGAGAGATAGCCGATCTTAAAGCTTGTAGCCTCGGGAGGGAGAGGGAGAGAGATAGCCGATCTTACGGCTTGTAGCCCTGGGAGGGGGAGGGAGAGAGATAGCTGATCTTACGCCTTGCAGCCCGGGGAGGGAGAGGGAGAGAGATAGCCGATCTTACGGCTTGCAGCCCGGGGAGGGAGAGGGAGAGAGAAAGCCGATCTTACAGCTTGTAGCTTCGGGAGGGAGAGGGAGAGAGATAGCCGATCTTATGGCATGTAGCCCGGGGAGGGAGAGAGATAGACAATCTGACGTCTTGTAGCCCGGGGAGCGGGAGGGAGAGAGAAAGCCGATCTTACGGCTTGTAGCCCGGGGATGTGGAGGGAGAGAGATAGAAGATCTTACGGCTTGTAGCCCGGGGAGAGAGAGGGAGAGAGATAGCCGATCTTACGGCTTGTAGCCCGGGGAGAGAGAGGGAGAGAGATAGCCGATCTTACGGGTTGTAGCGCGGGGAGGGAGAGGGACAGAGTTGGCCGATCTTACGGCTTGAAGCTCGGGGAGAGAGAGCAAGCGAGATAGCCGATCTAATGGCTTGTAGCCTGGTAAGGGGGAGGGTGAGGGATAGCCGATTTTACGGCTTGTAGCCCGGGGAGGGAGAGGGAGAGAGATAGCCGATCTTACGGCTTGTAGCCCGGGGAGAGAGAGGGAGAGAGCAAGCCGATCTTACGGCTTGTAGCACGGGGAGGGAGAGGGAGAGAGTTAGCCGATCTTACCGCTTTTAGCCTGGGAAGGGGGAGGGAGAGAGATAGCTGATCTTACGGCTTTTAGCCCGGGGAGAGAGAGGGAGAGAGCAAGCCGATCTTACGGCTTGTAGCACGGGGAGGGAGAGGGAGAGAGATAGGCGATCTTCCGGCTTGTAGCCCGGGAAGGGGGAGGGAGCGAGATAGCCGATCTTCGGGCTAGTAGTCGGCGGAGGGTGAGAGAGAGAGATAGCCGATCTTACGGCTTGTAAACCGGGAAGAGGGAGGGAGAGAGATAGCCGATCTTACGGCTTGTAGACCGGGGCGGGAGAGGGAGAGAGATAGCCGATCTTATGGAATGTAGCGCGGGGAGGGAGAGAGATAGACGATCTAACGGCTTGTAGCCCGGGGAGCGGGAGGGAGAGAGAAAGCCGATCTTACAGTTTGTAGCTTCGGGAGGGAGAGGGAGAGAGATAGCCGATCTTATGGCTTGTAGTCCCGAGAGGGAGAGGGAGAGAGATAGCCAATCTTATGGATTTTAGCCCGGGGAGAGGGAGAGAGAGAGATAGCCGATCTTACGACTTGTAGACGGGGAGGGAGAGAGAGAGCCGATACTACGTCTTGTAGTCCGGGGAGGGAGAGGGAGAGAGATAGCCGATCTTACGGCTTGTAGCCTGCGGAGGGTTACGGCGAGAGATAGCCGATCTTACGGCTTGCAGCCCGGGGAGGGGGAGGGAGAGAGAAAGCCGATCTTATGGCTTGTAGCCCGGGATGGAGAGGGAGAGAGACAGCCAATCTCACGGCATGTAGCCCGGGGAGGGAGAGAGAAAGACGAACTTACGGCTTGTAGCCCCGGGAGGGAGAGTGAGAGAGATAGCCGATCTTAAAGCTTGTAGCCTCGGGAGGGAGAGGGAGAGAGATAGCCGATCTTACGGCTTGTAGCCCTGGGAGGGGGAGGGAGAGATATAGCTGATCTTACGCCTTGCAGCCCGGGGAGGGAGAGGGAGAGAGATAGCCGATCTTACGGCTTGCAGCCCGGGGAGGGAGAGGGAGAGAGAAAGCCGATCTTACAGCTTGTAGCTTCGGGAGGGAGAGGGAGAGAGATAGCCGATCTTATGGCATGTAGCCCGGGGAGGGAGAGAGATAGACGATCTGACGTCTTGTAGCCCGGGGAGCGGGAGGGAGAGAGAAAGCCGATCTTACGGCTTGTAGCCCGGGGATGGGGAGGGAGAGAGATAGAAGATCTTACGGCTTGTAGCCCGGGGAGAGAGAGGGAGAGAGATAGCCGATCTTACGGCTTGTAGCCCGGGGAGAGAGAGGGAGAGAGATAGCCGATCTTACGGGTTGTAGCGCGGGGCGGGAGAGGGACAGAGTTGGCCGATCTTACGGCTTGAAGCTCGGGGAGAGAGAGCAAGCGAGATAGCCGATCTAATGGCTTGTAGCCTGGTAAGGGGGAGGGTGAGGGATAGCCGATTTTACGGCTTGTAGCCCGGGGAGGGAGAGGGAGAGAGATAGCCGATCTTACGGCTTTTAGCCCGGGGAGAGAGAGGGAGAGAGCAAGCCGATCTTACGGCTTGTAGCACGGGGAGGGAGAGGGAGAGAGATAGGCGATCTTATGGCATGTAGCCCGGGGAGGGAGAGAGATAGACGATCTTACGGCTTGTAGCTTCGGGAGGGAGAGGGAGAGAGATAGCCGATCTTATGGCATGTAGCCCGGGGAGGGAGAGAGATAGACGATCTGACGTCTTGTAGCCCGGGGAGCGGGAGGGAGAGAGAAAGCCGATCTTACGGCTTGTAGCCCCGGGAGGGAGAGGGAGAGAGATAGCCGATCTTACGGCTTGTAGCCCGGGGAGGGGGAGAGAGAGAGATAGCCGATCTTACGGCTTGTAGCCCGGGAGGGAGAGGGAGAGAGATAGACGATCTTAAGGCTTGTAGCCTGAGAGGGGGAGGGAGAGAGATAGCCGATCTTACAGCTTGTAGCCCGGGGATGGGGAGGGAGAGAGATAGACGATCTTACGACTTGTAGCCCGGGCAGAGGGAGGGAGAGAGAAAGCCGATCTTACGGCTTGTAGCCCGGGGATGGGGAGGGAGAGAGATAGAAGATCTTACGGCTTGTAGCCCGGGGAGAGAGAGGGAGAGAGATAGCCGATCTTATGGCTTGTAGCCCCGAGAGGGAGAGGGAGAGAGATAGCCGATCTTATGGCTTGTAGCCGGGGAGGGAGAATGTAACACCGGGAGGGAGAGGGAGAGAGATAGCCAATCTTATGGCTTGTAACCTCGGGAGGGAGAGTGAGAGAGATCGACGATCTTACGGCTTGTAGCCGGGGAGGGAGAGGGAGAGAGTTAGCCAATCTTACGGCTTGTAGGCCCGGGAGGAAGATGGAGAGAGATAGCCGATCTTACGGCCTGTAGCCCGGGGAGGAAGAGAGATAGACGATCTGATGGCTTGTAGCCCGGGGACGGGGAGGGAGAGAGAAAGCCGATCTTACGGCTTGTAGCCCGGGGAGGGAGAGGGAGAGAGGTAGCCGATCTTACGGCTTGTAGCCCGGGGAGGGAGAGAGATAGACGAACTTACAGCTTGTAGCCCCGGGAAGGAGAGGGAGAGAGATAGCCGATCTTACGGCTTGTAGCCCGGGGAGGGAGAGGGAGAGAGTTGGCCGATCTAACGGCTTGTAGCCCGGGGAGGGAGAGGGAGAGAGATAGCCGATCTTATGGCATGTAGCTCAGGGAGGGAGAGAGATAGACGATCTTACGTCATGTAGCCCGGGGAGCGGTAGGGAGAGAGAAAGCCGATCTTACGGCTTGTAGCCCCGGGAGGGAGAGGGAGAGAGATAGCCGATCTTACGGCTTGTAGCCCGGGGAGGGGGAGAGAGAGACGAACTTACGGCTTGTAGCCCCGGGAGGGAGAGGGAGAGAGGTAGCCGATCTTACGGCTTGAAGCCCGGGGAGGGGTAGGGAGAGAGATAGCCGATCTTACGGCTTGTAGCCCGGGGAGGGAGAGGGAGAGAGATAGCCGATCTTATGGCATGTAGCCCGGGGAGGGAGAGAGATAGACGATCTTACGTCTTGTAGCCCGGGGAGCGGGAGGGAGAGAGAAAGCCGATCTTACGGCTGGTAGCCCCGGGAGGGAGAGGGAGAGAGATAGCCAATCTTACGGCTTGTAGCCCGCGGAGGGAGAGAGATAGATGATCTTACGACTTGTAGCCCGGACAGAGGGAGGGAGAGAGAAAGCCGATCTTACGGCTTGTAGCCCGGGGATGGGGAGGGAGAGAGATAGAAGATCTTACGGCTTGTAGCCCGGGGAGAGAGAGGGAGAGAGATAGCCGATCTTATGGTTTGTAGCCCCGTGAGGGAGAGGGAGAGAGATAGCCGATCTTATGGCTTGTAACCCCGGGAGGGAGAGGGAGAGAGATAGCCAATCTTATGGCTTGTAACCCCGGGAGGGAGAGGGAAAGAGATAGCCGATCATACGACTTGTAGCCCGGGGAGGGGTAGGGAGAGAGTTAGCCAATCTTATGGCTTTTGGCCGGGGAGGGGGAGGGCGAGAGCAAGCCGATCTTACGGCTTGTAGCCCGGGAGGGAGAGGGATAGACGATCTTACGGCTTGTAGCCGGGGAGGGAGAGGGAGAGAGTTAGCCAATCTTACGGCTTGTAGCCCGTGAGGGAGAGTGAGAGAGATAGCCGATCTCACGGCATGTAGCCCGGGGAGGGAGAGAGATAGACGAACTTACTGCTTGCAGCCCCGAGAGGGAGAGGGAGAGAGATAGCCGATCATATGGCTTGTAGCCCCGGGAGGGAGTGGGAAAGAGATAGCCGATCTTACGGCTTGTAGCCCGGGGAAGGGAGAGAGATAGCCGATCTTACGGCTTGCAGCCCGGGGAGGGGGAGGGAGAGAGATAGCCGATCTTACTGCTTGTAGACCGGGGAAGGGAGAGAGATAGCCGATCTTACGGCTTGTAGCCCGGGGAGGGAGAGAGACAGCCGATCTTACGGCTTGTAGCCCGGGGAGGGAGAGAGATAGACGATCGTACGGATTGTAGCCCGGGCAGAGAGAGGGAGAGAAAGCCGATCTTACGGCTTGTAGCCCGGGGAGGGGTAGGGAGAGAGATAGCCGATCTTACGGCTTGTAGCCCGGGGAGAGAGAGGGAAAGAGCAAGCCGATCTTATGGCTTGTAGCCCGGGGATGTGGAGGGAGAGAGATAGCCGATCTTACGGCTTCTAGCCCGGGGAGGTGGAGGGAGAGAGATAGCCGATCTTAGTTCTTGTAGCCCGGGGAGGGAGAGGGAGAGAGATTGCCGATGTCACGGCATGTAGCCCGAGGAGGGAGAGAGATAGACGAACTTACGGCTTGTAGCCCCGGGAGGAAGATGGAGAGAGATAGCCGATCTTACGGCATGTAGCCCGGGGAGGAAGAGAGATAGACGATCTGATGGCTTGTAGCCCGGGGACGGGGAGGGAGAGAGATAGCCGATCTTAGTTCTTGTAGCCCGGGGAGGGAGAGGGAGAGAGATTGCCGATGTCACGGCATGTAGCCCGAGGAGGGAGAGAGATAGACGAACTTACGGCTTGTAGCCCCGGGAGGGAGAGGGAGAGAGGTAGCCGATCTTACAGCTGGTACCACCGGGAGGGAGAGGAAGAGCGATAGCCGATCTTACGGCTTGCAGCCCGGGGAGGGAGAGGGAGAGAGATAGCCGATCTTACGGCTTGCAGCCCGGGGAGGGGGATGGAGAGAGAGAGCCGATCTTACTGCTTGTAGCTCGGGGAAGGGAGAGAGATCGACGATCTTATGGCTTGTAGCCCGGGGAGGGAGAGAGATAGTCGATCTTACGGCTTGTAGCCTGGGGAGGGAGAGAGATAGACGATCTTACGGATTGTAGCCCAGGCAGAGGGAGGGAGAGCGAAAGCCGATCTTACGGCTTGTAGCCCGGGGATGTGGAGGGAGAGAGATAGCCGATCTTACGGCTTCTAGCCCGGGGAGGTGGAGGGAGAAAGATAGCCGATCTTAGGTCTTGTAGCCCGGGGAGGGAGAGGGAGAGAGATAGCCAATCTTATGGGTTGTAGCCCGGGGAGGGAGAGGGAGAGAGTTGGCCGATCTTACGGCTTGAAGCTCGGGGAGAGAGAGCAAGCGAGATAGCCGATCTTATGGCTTGTAGCCTGGTAAGGGGGAGGGTGAGGGATAGCCGATCTTACGGCTTGTAGCCCGGGGAGGGAGAGGGAGAGAGATAGCCGATCTTACGGCTCGTAGCCCGGGGAGAGAGAGGGAGAGAGCAAGCCGATCTTACGGCTTGTAGCATGGGGAGGGAGAGGGAGAGAGTTAGCCGATCTTACCGCTTTTAGCCTGGTAAGGGGGAGGGAGCGAGATAGCCGATCTTCGGGCTAGTAGCCGGGGGAGGGAGAAGGAGAGAGATAGCCGATCTTACGGCTTGTAGACCGGGAAGGGGGAGGGAGAGAGATAGCCGATCTTACAGCTTGTAGACCGGGGAGAGAGAGGGAGAGAGATAGCCGATCTTACGGGTTGTAGCGCGGGGAGGGAGAGGGACAGAGTTGGCCGATCTTACGGCTTGAAGCTCGGGGAGAGAGAGCAAGCGAGATAGCCGATCTAATGGCTTGTAGCCTGGTAAGGGGGAGGGTGAGGGATAGCCGATTTTACGGCTTGTAGCCCGGGGAGGGAGAGGGAGAGAGATAGCCGATCTTACGGCTTGTAGCCCGGGGAGAGAGAGGGAGAGAGCAAGCCGATCTTACGGCTTGTAGCACGGGGAGGGAGAGGGAGAGAGTTAGCCGATCTTACCGCTTTTAGCCTGGGAAGGGGGAGGGAGAGAGATAGCTGATCTTACGGCTTTTAGCCCGGGGAGAGAGAGGGAGAGAGCAAGCCGATCTTACGGCTTGTAGCACGGGGAGGGAGAGGGAGAGAGATAGGCGATCTTCCGGCTTGTAGCCCGGGAAGGGGGAGGGAGCAAGATAGCCGATCTTCGGGCTAGTTGTCGGCGGAGGGAGAGAGAGAGAGATAGCCGATCTTACTGCTTGTAAACCGGGAAGAGGGAGGGAGAGAGATAGCCGATCTTACGGCTTGTAGACCGGGGCGGGAGAGGGAGAGAGATAGCCGATCTTATGGAATGTAGCGCGGGGAGGGAGAGAGATAGACGATCTAACGGCTTGTAGCCCGGGGAGCGGGAGGGAGAGAGAAAGCCGATCTTACAGTTTGTAGCTTCGGGAGGGAGAGGGAGAGAGATAGCCGATCTTATGGCTTGTAGTCCCGAGAGGGAGAGGGAGAGAGATAGCCAATCTTATGGATTTTAGCCCGGGGAGAGGGAGAGAGAGAGATAGCCGATCTTACGACTTGTAGACGGGGAGGGAGAGAGAGAGCCGATACTACGTCTTGTAGTCCGGGGAGGGAGAGGGAGAGAGATAGCCGATCTTACGGCTTGCAGCCTGCGGAGGGTTACGGCGAGAGATAGCCGATCTTACGGCTTGTAGCCCGGGGAGGGGGAGGGAGAGAGAAAGCCGATCTTATGGCTTGTAGCCCGGGATGGAGAGGGAGAGAGACAGCCAATCTCACGGCATGTAGCCCGGGGAGGGAGAGAGAAAGACGAACTTACGGCTTGTAGCCCCGGGAGGGAGAGTGAGAGAGATAGCCGATCTTAAAGCTTGTAGCCTCGGGAGGGAGAGGGAGAGAGATAGCCGATCTTACGGCTTGTAGCCCTGGGAGGGGGAGGGAGAGAGATAGCTGATCTTACGCCTTGCAGCCCGGGGAGGGAGAGGGAGAGAGATAGCCGATCTTACGGCTTGCAGCCCGGGGAGGGAGAGGGAGAGAGAAAGCCGATCTTACAGCTTGTAGCTTCGGGAGGGAGAGGGAGAGAGATAGCCGATCTTATGGCATGTAGCCCGGGGAGGGAGAGAGATAGACGATCTGACGTCTTGTAGCCCGGGGAGCGGGAGGGAGAGAGAAAGCCGATCTTACGGCTTGTAGCCCCGGGAGGGAGAGGGAGAGAGATAGCCGATCTTACGGCTTGTAGCCCGGGGAGGGGGAGAGAGAGAGATAGCCGATCTTACGGCTTGTAGCCCGGGAGGGAGAGGGAGAGAGATAGACGATCTTAAGGCTTGTAGCCTGAGAGGGGGAGGGAGAGAGATAGCCGATCTTACAGCTTGTAGCCCGGGGATGGGGAGGGAGAGAGATAGATGATCTTACGACTTGTAGCCCGGGCAGAGGGAGGGAGAGAGAAAGCCGATCTTACGGCTTGTAGCCCGGGGATGGGGAGGGAGAGAGATAGAAGATCTTCCGGCTTGTAGCCCGGGGAGAGAGAGGGAGAGAGATAGCCGATCTTATGGCTTGTAGCCCCGAGAGGGAGAGGGAGAGAGATAGCCGATCTTATGGCTTGTAGCCGGGGAGGGAGAATGTAACACCGGGAGGGAGAGGGAGAGAGATAGCCAATCTTATGGCTTGTAACCTCGGGAGGGAGAGGGAAAGAGATAGCCGATCATACGGCTTGTAGCCCGGGAGGGAGAGTGAGAGAGATCGACGATCTTACGGCTTGTAGCCGGGGAGGGAGAGGGAGAGAGTTAGCCAATCTTACGGCTTGTAGGCCCGGGAGGAAGATGGAGAGAGATAGCCGATCTTACGGCATGTAGCCCGGGGAGGAAGAGAGATAGACGATCTGATGGCTTGTAGCCCGGGGACGGGGAGGGAGAGAGAAAGCCGATCTTACGGCTTGTAGCCCGGGGAGGGAGAGGGAGAGAGGTAGCCGATCTTACGGCTTGTAGCCCGGGGAGGGAGAGAGATAGACGAACTTACAGCTTGTAGCCCCGGGAAGGAGAGGGAGAGAGATAGCCGATCTTACGGCTTGTAGCCCGGGGAGGGAGAGGGAGAGAGTTGGCCAATCTAACGGCTTGTAGCCCGGGGAGGGAGAGGGAGAGAGATAGCCGATCTTATGGCATGTAGCTCAGGGAGGGAGAGAGATAGACGATCTTACGTCATGTAGCCCGGGGAGCGGTAGGGAGAGAGAAAGCCGATCTTACGGCTTGCAGCCCGGGGAGGAGGAGAGAGAGACGAACTTACGGCTTGTAGCCCCGGGAGGGAGAGGGAATGAGGTAGCCGATCTTACGGCTTGTAGCCCGGGGAGGGAGAGGGAGAGAGATAGCCGGTCTTATGGCATGTAGCCCGGGGAGGGAGAGAGATAGATGATCTTACGTCTTGTAGCCCGGGGAGCGGGAGGGAGAGAGAAAGCCGATCTTACGGCTGGTAGCCCCGGGAGGGAGAGGGAGAGAGATAGCCAATCTTACGGCTTGTAGCCCGCGGAGGGAGAGAGATAGATGATCTTACGACTTGTAGCCCGGACAGAGGGAGGGAGAGAGAAAGCCGATCTTACGGCTTGTAGCCCGGGGATGGGGAGGGAGAGAGATAGAAGATCTTACGGCTTGTAGCCCGGGGAGAGAGAGGGAGAGAGATAGCCGATCTTATGGTTTGTAGCCCCGTGAGGGAGAGGGAGAGAGATAGCCGATCTTATGGCTTGTAACCCCGGGAGGGAGAGGGAGAGAGATAGCCAATCTTATGGCTTGTAACCCCGGGAGGGAGAGGGAAAGAGATAGCCGATCATACGACTTGTAGCCCGGGGAGGGGTAGGGAGAGAGTTAGCCAATCTTATGGCTTTTGGCCGGGGAGGGGGAGGGCGAGAGCAAGCCGATCTTACGGCTTGTAGCCCGGGAGGGAGAGGGATAGACGATCTTACGGCTTGTAGCCGGGGAGGGAGAGGGAGAGAGTTAGCCAATCTTACGGCTTGTAGCCCGTGAGGGAGAGTGAGAGAGATAGCCGATCTCACGGCATGTAGCCCGGGGAGGGAGAGAGATAGACGAACTTACTGCTTGCAGCCCCGAGAGGGAGAGGGAGAGAGATAGCCGATCATATGGCTTGTAGCCCCGGGAGGGAGTGGGAAAGAGATAGCCGATCTTACGGCTTGTAGCCCGGGGAAGGGAGAGAGATAGCCGATCTTACGGCTTGCAGCCCGGGGAGGGGGAGGGAGAGAGATAGCCGATCTTACTGCTTGTAGACCGGGGAAGGGAGAGAGATAGCCGATCTTACGGCTTGTAGCCCGGGGAGGGAGAGAGACAGCCGATCTTACGGCTTGTAGCCCGGGGAGGGAGAGAGATAGACGATCGTACGGATTGTAGCCCGGGCAGAGAGAGGGAGAGAGAAATCCGATCTTACGGCTTGTAGCCCGGGGAGGGGTAGGGAGAGAGATAGCCGATCTTACGGCTTGTAGCCCGGGGAGAGAGAGGGAGAGAGCAAGCCGATCTTATGGCTTGTAGCCCGGGGATGTGGAGGGAGAGAGATAGCCGATCTTACGGCTTCTAGCCCGGGGAGGTGGAGGGAGAGAGATAGCCGATCTTAGTTCTTGTAGCCCGGGGAGGGAGAGGGAGAGAGATTGCCGATGTCACGGCATGTAGCCCGAGGAGGGAGAGAGATAGACGAACTTACGGCTTGTAGCCCCGGGAGGAAGATGGAGAGAGATAGCCGATCTTACGGCATGTAGCCCGGGGAGGAAGAGAGATAGACGATCTGATGGCTTGTAGCCCGGGGACGGGGAGGGAGAGAGATAGCCGATCTTACGGCTTCTAGCCCGGAGAGGTGGAGGGAGAGAGATAGCCGATCTTAGTTCTTGTAGCCCGGGGAGGGAGAGGGAGAGAGATTGCCGATGTCACGGCATGTAGCCCGAGGAGGGAGAGAGATAGACGAACTTACGGCTTGTAGCCCCGGGAGGGAGAGGGAGAGAGGTAGCCGATCTTACAGCTGGTACCACCGGGAGGGAGAGGAAGAGCGATAGCCGATCTTACGGCTTGCAGCCCGGGGAGGGAGAGGGAGAGAGATAGCCGATCTTACGGCTTGCAGCCCGGGGAGGGGGATGGAGAGAGAGAGCCGATCTTACTGCTTGTAGCTCGGGGAAGGGAGAGAGATCGACGATCTTATGGCTTGTAGCCCGGGGAGGGAGAGAGATAGTCGATCTTACGGCTTGTAGCCTGGGGAGGGAGAGAGATAGACGATCTTACGGATTGTAGCCCAGGCAGAGGGAGGGAGAGCGAAAGCCGATCTTACGGCTTGTAGCCCGGGGATGTGGAGGGAGAGAGATAGCCGATCTTACGGCTTCTAGCCCGGGGAGGTGGAGGGAGAAAGATAGCCGATCTTAGGTCTTGTAGCCCGGGGAGGGAGAGGGAGAGAGATAGCCAATCTTATGGGTTGTAGCCCGGGGAGGGAGAGGGAGAGAGTTGGCCGATCTTACGGCTTGAAGCTCGGGGAGAGAGAGCAAGCGAGATAGCCGATCTTATGGCTTGTAGCCTGGTAAGGGGGAGGGTGAGGGATAGCCGATCTTACGGCTTGTAGCCCGGGGAGGGAGAGGGAGAGAGATAGCCGATCTTACGGCTCGTAGCCCGGGGAGAGAGAGGGAGAGAGCAAGCCGATCTTACGGCTTGTAGCATGGGGAGGGAGAGGGAGAGAGTTAGCCGATCTTACCGCTTTTAGCCTGGTAAGGGGGAGGGAGCGAGATAGCCGATCTTCGGGCTAGTAGCCGGGGGAGGGAGAAGGAGAGAGATAGCCGATCTTACGGCTTGTAGACCGGGAAGGGGGAGGGAGAGAGATAGCCGATCTTACAGCTTGTAGACCGGGGCGGGAGAGGAAGAGAGATAGCCGATCTTATGGAATGTAGCCCGGGGAGGGAGAGAGATAGACGATCTAACGGCTTGTAGCCCGGGGAGCGGGAGGGAGAGAGATAGCCGATCTTACAGTTTGGAGCTTCGGGAGGGAGAGGGAGAGAGATAGCCGATCTTACGGCTTGTAGCCCGGGGAGGGAGAGAGAGAGCCGATCTTACGTCTTGTAGTCCGGGGAGGGAGAGGGAGAGAGATAGCCGATCTTACGGCTTGTAGCCCTTATGGAGAGGGAGAGAGACAGCCGATCTCACGGCATGTCGCCCGGGGAGGGAGAGAGATAGTCGAACTTACGGTTTGTAGCCCTGGGAGGGAAAGGGAGAGAGAAATCCGACCTTACAGCTTGTAGCTTCGGGAGGGAGAGGGAGAGAGATAGCCGATCTTATGGCTTGTAGCCCCGAGAGGGAGAGGGAGAGAGATAGCCGATCTTACGGCTTGTAGCCCGGAGAGGGGGAGAGAGAGAGATAGCCGATCTTACGACTTTTAGCCCGGGGAGGGGGAGGGAGAGAGTTAGCCGATCTTACGGCTTGTAGCCCGGGGAGGGAGAGGGAGAGAGTTGGCCGATCTTACGGCTTGAAGCCCGGGGTGAGATAGTGAGAGAGCAAGCCGATCATACGGCTTGTAGACAGGGGAAGGGGGAAGGAGAGAGATAGCCGATCTTACGGCTTGTAGCCCGGAGAGGGGGAGGGAGAGACGATCTTACGGCTTGTAGCCTGGGGAGGGAGAGAGATAGCCGATCTTACGGCTTGTAGCCCGGGGAGGGAGAGAGATAGACGATCTTACGACTTGTAGCCCGGGAAGAGGGAGCGAGATAGAAAGCCGATCTTACGGCTTGTAGCCCGGGGAGGGAGAGGGAGAGAGATAGCCGATCTTACGGCTTGCAGCCCGGGGAGGAAGAGGGAGAGAGAAATCCGACCTTACAGCTTGCAGCTTCGGGAGGGAGAGGGAGAGAGATAGCCGATCTTATGGCTTGTAGCCCCGAGAGGGAGAGGGAGAGAGATAGCCAATCTTATGGCTTGTAGCCCCGGGAGGGAGAGGGAAAGAGATAGCCGATCTTACGGCTTGTAGCCCGGGGAGGGAGAGAGATAGACGATCTTACGACTTGTAGCCCGGGAAGAGGGAGCGAGATAGAAAGCCGATCTTACGGCTTGTAGCCCGGGGAGGGAGAGGGAGAGAGATAGCCGATCTTACGGCTTGCAGCCCGGGGAGGAAGAGGGAGAGAGAAATCCGACCTTACAGCTTGCAGCTTCGGGAGGGAGAGGGAGAGAGATAGCCGATCTTATGGCTTGTAGCCCCGAGAGGGAGAGGGAGAGAGATAGCCAATCTTATGGCTTGTAGCCCCGGGAGGGAGAGGGAAAGAGATAGCCGATCTTACGGCTTGTAGCCCGGAGGGCGGGAGAGAGAGAGATAGCCGATCTTACGACTTTTAGCCCGGGGAGGGGGAGGGAGAGAGTTAGCCGATCTTACGGCTTGTAGCCCGGGGAGGGAGAGGGAGAGAGTTGGCCAATCTTACGGCTTGAAGCTCGGGGAGAGAGAGCAAGCGAGATAGCCGATCTTATGGCTTGTAGCCTGGTAAGGGGGAGGGTGAGGGATAGCCGATCTTACGGCTTGTAGCCCGGGGAGGGAGAGGGAGAGAGATAGCCGATCTTACGGCTCGTAGCCCGGGGAGAGAGAGGGAGAGAGCAAGCCGATCTTACGGCTTGTAGCCCGGGGAGGGAGAGGGAGAGAGATAGCCGATCTTACGGCTTGTAGCCCGGGGAGGGGGAGGGAGAGAGAAAGCCGATCTTACGGCTTGTAGCCCTTATGGAGAGGGAGAGAGACAGCTGCTCTCACGGCATGTCGCCCGGGGAGGGAGAGAGATAGACGAACTTACGGTTTGTAGCCCTGGGAGGGGGAGGGAGAGAGATAGCTGATCTTACGCCTTGCAGCCCGGGGAGGGAGAGGGAGAGAGATAGCCGATCTTACGGCTTGCAGCCCGGGGAGGGAGAGGGAGAGAGAAATCCGACCTTACAGCTTGTAACTTCGGGAGGGAGAGGGAGAGAGATAGCCGATCTTATGGCTTGTAGCCCCGAGAGGGAGAGGGAGAGAGATAGCCAATCTTATGGCTTGTAGCACCGGGAGGGAGAGGGAAAGAGATAGCCGATCTTACGGCTTGTAGCCCGGAGAGGGGGAGAGAGAGAGATAGCCGATCTTACGACTTTTAGCCCGGGGAGGGGGAGGGAGAGAGTTAGCCGATCTTACGGCTTGTAGCCCGGGGAGGGAGAGGGAGAGAGTTGGCCGATCTTGCGGCTTGAAGCCCGGGGAGAGATAGTGAGAGAGCAAGCCGATCATACGGCTTGTAGACAGGGGAAGGGGGAAGGAGAGAGATAGCCGATCTTACGACTTGTAGCCCGGGGAGGGGAAGGGAGAGAGATAGCCGATCTTACGACTTGTAGCCCGGGGAGGGAGAGAGATAGACGATCTTACGACTTGTAGCCCGGGAAGAGGGAGCGAGATGGAAAGCCGATCTTACGGCTTGTAGCCCGGGGAGGGAGAGGGAGAGAGATAGCCGATCTTATGGCATGTAGCCCGGGGAGGGAGAGATATCGACGATCTTACGGCTTGTAGCCCGGGGAGCGGGAGGGAGAGAGATAGCCGATCTTACAGCTTGTAGCTTCGGGAGGGAGAGGGAAAGAGATAGCCGATCTTACGGCTTGTAGCCCGGGGAGGGGTAGAGAGAGAGATAGCCGATCTTACGACTTGTAGCCCGGGGAGGGTAAGGGAGAGAGATAGCCGATCTTACGACTTGTAGCCCGGGGAGGGAGAGAGAGAGCCGATCTTACGTCTTGTAGCCCGGGGAGGGAGAGAGATAGCCGATCTTACGACTTGTAGCCCGGGGAGGGAGAGAGATAGCCGATCTTACGACTTGTAGCCCGGGGAGGGAGAGAGATAGCCGATCTTACGGCTTGTAGCCCGGGGAGGGGAAGGGAGAGAGATAGCCGATCTTACGGCTGGTAGCCCCGGGAGGGAGAGGGAGAGAGGTAGCCGATCTTACGGCTGGTAGCCCCGGGAGGGAGAGGGAGAGAGGTAGCCGATCTTACGGCTGGTAGCACCCGGAGGGAGAGGGAGAGAGATAGCCGATCTTATGGCTTGTAGCCCCGAGAGGGAGAGGGAGAGAGATAGCCAATCTTATGGCTTGTAGCACCGGGAGGGAGAGGGAAAGAGATAGCCGATCTTACGGCTTGTAGCCCGGAGAGGGGGAGAGAGAGAGATAGCCGATCTTACGACTTTTAGCCCGGGGAGGGGGAGGGAGAGAGTTAGCCGATCTTACGGCTTGTAGCCCGGGGAGGGAGAGGGAGAGAGTTGGCCGATCTTGCGGTTTGAAGCCCGGGGAGAGATAGTGAGAGAGCAAGCCGATCATACGGCTTGTAGACAGGGGAAGGGGGAAGGAGAGAGATAGCCGATCTTACAGCTTGTAGCTTCGGGAGGGAGAGGGAAAGATATAGCCGATCTTACGGCTTGTAGCCCGGGGAGGGGTAGAGAGAGAGATAGCCGATCTTACGACTTGTAGCCCGGGGAGGGGAAGGGAGAGAGATAGCCGATCTTACGACTTGTAGCCCGGGGAGGGAGAGAGATAGACGATCTTACGACTTGTAGCCCGGGAAGAGGGAGCGAGATAGAAAGCCGATCTTACGGCTTGTAGCCCGGGGAGGGAGAGGGAGAGAGACAGCCGATCTTATGGCATGTAGCCCGGGGAGGGAGAGATATCGACGATCTTACGGCTTGTAGCCCGGGGAGCGGGAGGGAGAGAGATAGCCGATTTTACAGCTTGTAGCTTCGGGATGGAGAGGGAAAGAGATAGCCGATCTTACGGCTTGTAGCCCGGGGAGGGGTAGAGAGAGAGATAGCCGATCTTACGACTTGTAGCCCGGGGAGGGTAAGGGAGAGAGATAGCCGATCTTACGACTTGTAGCCCGGGGAGGGAGAGAGAGAGCCGATCTTACGTCTTGTAGCCCGGGGAGGGAGAGAGATAGCCGATCTTACGACTTGTAGCCCGGGGAGGGAGAGAGATAGCCGATCTTACGACTTGTAGCCCGGGGAGGGAGAGAGATAGCCGATCTTACGGCTTGTAGCCCGAGGAGGGGAAGGGAGAGAGATAGCCGATCTTACGGCTGGTAGCCCCGGGAGGGAGAGGGAGAGAGGTAGCCGATCTTACGGCTGGTAGCCCCGGGAGGGAGAGGGAGAGAGGTAGCCGATCTTACGGCTGGTAGCACCCGGAGGGAGAGGGAGAGAGATAGCCGATCTTACGGCTGGTAGCCCCGGGAGGGAGAGTGAGAGAGGTAGCCGATCTTACGGCTGGTAGCACCCGGAGGGAGAGGGAGAGAGATAGCCGATCTTACGGCTGGTAGCCCCGGGAGGAACAGGGAAAGAGATAGCCGATCTTATGGCTTGTAGCCCGGGGAGGGGGAGGGAGAGAGACAGCTGATCTTATGTCTTGCAGCCCGGGGAGGGCGAGGGAGAGAGATAGCCGATCTTACGGCTTGCAGCCCGGGGAGGGAGAGGGAGAGAGATAGCCGATCTTACGGCTTGCAGCCCGGGGAGGGGGAGGGAGAGAGATAGCCGATCTTACTGCTTGTAGCTCGGCGAAGAGAGAGAGATAGACGATCTTATGGCTTGTAGCCCGGGGAGGGAGAGGGATAGACGATCTTACGGCTTGTAGCCGGGGAGGGAGAGGGAGAGAGTTAGCCAATCTTACGGCTTGTAGCCCGTGAGGGAGAGTGAGAGAGATAGCCGATCTCACGGCATGTAGCCCGGGGAGGGAGAGAGATAGACGAACTTACTGCTTGCAGCCCCGAGAGGGAGAGGGAGAGAGATAGCCGATCTTACTGCTTGTAGCCCGGGGAAGGGAGAGAGATAGCCGATCTTACGGCTTGTAGCCCGGGGAGGGAGAGAGACAGCCGATCTTACGGCTTGTAGCCCGGGGAGGGAGAGAGATAGACGATCGTACGGATTGTAGCCCGGGCAGAGAGAGGGAGAGAGAAAGCCGATCTTACGGCTTGTAGCCCGGGGAGGGGTAGGGAGAGAGATAGCCGATCTTACGGCTTGTAGCCCGGGGAGAGAGAGGGAGAGAGCAAGCCGATCTTATGGCTTGTAGCCCGGGGATGTGGAGGGAGAGAGATAGCCGATCTTACACCTTCTAGCCCGGGGAGGTGGAGGGAGAGAGATTGCCGATGTCACGGCATGTAGCCCGAGGAGGGAGAGAGATAGACGAACTTACGGCTTGTAGCCCCGGGAGGGAGAGGGAGAGAGGTAGCCGAATTACAGCTGGTACCACCGGGAGGGAGAGGGAGAGCGATAGCCGATCTTACGGCTTGCAGCCCGGGGAGGGAGAGGGAGAGAGATAGCCGATCTTACGGCTTGCAGCCCGGGGAGGGGGATGGAGAGAGAGAGCCGATCTTACTGCTTGTAGCTCGGGGAAGGGAGAGAGATCGACGATCTTATGGCTTGTAGCCCGGGGAGGGAGAGAGATAGTCGATCTTACGGCTTGTAGCCTGGGGAGGGAGAGAGATAGACGATCTTACGGATTGTAGCCCAGGCAGAGGGAGGGAGAGCGAAAGCCGATCTTACGGCTTGTAGCCCGGGGATGTGGAGGGAGAGAGATAGCCGATCTTACGGCTTCTAGCCCGGGGAGGTGGAGGGAGAAAGATAGCCGATCTTAGGTCTTGTAGCCCGGGGAGGGAGAGGGAGAGAGATAGCCAATCTTATGGGTTGTAGCCCGGGAGGGAGAGGGAGAGAGTTGGCCGATCTTACGGCTTGAAGCTCGGGGAGAGAGAGCAAGCGAGATAGCCGATCTTATGGCTTGTAGCCTGGTAAGGGGGAGGGTGAGGGATAGCCGATCTTACGGCTTGTAGCCCGGGGAGGGAGAGGGAGAGAGATAGCCGATCTTACGGCTCGTAGCCCGGGGAGAGAGAGGGAGAGAGCAAGCCGATCTTACGGCTTGTAGCATGGGGAGGGAGAGGGAGAGAGTTAGCCGATCTTACCGCTTTTAGCCTGGTAAGGGGGAGGGAGCGAGATAGCCGATCTTCGGGCTAGTAGCCGGGGGAGGGAGAAGGAGAGAGATAGCCGATCTTACGGCTTGTAGACCGGGAAGGGGGAGGGAGAGAGATAGCCGATCTTACAGCTTGTAGACCGGGGCGGGAGAGGGAGAGAGATAGCCGATCTTATGGAATGTAGCCCGGGGAGGGAGAGAGATAGACGATCTAACGGCTTGTAGCCCGGGGAGCGGGAGGGAGAGAGAAAGCCGATCTTACAGTTTGGAGCTTCGGGAGGGAGAGGGAGAGAGATAGCCGATCTTACGGCTTGTAGCCCGGGGAGGGAGAGAGAGAGCCGATCTTACGTCTTGTAGTCCGGGGAGGGAGAGGGAGAGAGATAGCCGATCTTACGGCTTGTAGCCCTTATGGAGAGGGAGAGAGACAGCCGATCTCACGGCATGTCGCCCGGGGAGGGAGAGAGATAGTCGAACTTACGGTTTGTAGCCCTGGGAGGGGGAGGGAGAGAGATAGCTGATCTTACGCCTTGCAGCCCGGGGAGGGAGAGGGAGAGAGATAGCCGATCTTACGGCTTGCAGCCCGGGGAGGGAGAGGGAGAGAGAAATCCGACCTTACAGCTTGTAGCTTCGGGAGGGAGAGGGAGAGAGATAGCCGATCTTATGGCTTGTAGCCCCGAGAGGGAGAGGGAGAGAGATAGCCAATCTTATGGCTTGTAGCCCCGGGAGGGAGAGGGAAAGAGATAGCCGATCTTACGGCTTGTAGCCCGGAGAGGGGGAGAGAGAGAGATAGCCGATCTTATGACTTTTAGCCCGGGGAGGGGGAGGGAGAGAGTTAGCCGATCTTACGGCTTGTAGCCCGGGGAGGGAGAGGGAGAGAGTTGGCCGATCTTACGGCTTGAAGCCCGGGGAGAGATAGTGAGAGAGCAAGCCGATAATACGGCTTGTAGACAGGGGAAGGGGGAAGGAGAGAGATAGCCGATCTTACGGCTTGTAGCCCGGAGAGGGGGAGGGAGAGACGATCTTACGGCTTGTAGCCTGGGGAGGGAGAGAGATAGCCGATCTTACGGCTTGTAGCCCGGGGAGGGAGAGAGATAGACGATCTTACGACTTGTAGCCCGGGAAGAGGGAGCGAGATAGAAAGCCGATCTTACGGCTTGTAGCCCGGGGAGGGAGAGGGAGAGAGATAGCCGATCTTACGGCTTGCAGCCCGGGGAGGAAGAGGGAGAGAGAAATCCGACCTGACAGCTTGCAGCTTCGGGAGGGAGCGGGAGAGAGATAGCCGATCTTATGGCTTGTAGCCCCGAGAGGGAGAGGGAGAGAGATAACCAATCTTATGGCTTGTAGCCCCGGGAGGGAGAGGGAAAGAGATAGCCGATCTTACGGCTTGTAGCCCGGAGAGGGGGAGAGAGAGAGATAGCCGATCTTACGACTTTCAGCCCGGGGAGGGGGAGGGAGAGAGTTAGCCGATCTTACGGCTTGTAGCCCGGGGAGGGAGAGGGAGAGAGTTGGCCAATCTTACGGCTTGAAGCTCGGGGAGAGAGAGCAAGCGAGATAGCCGATCTTATGGCTTGTAGCCTGGTAAGGGGGAGGGTGAGGGATAGCCGATCTTACGGCTTGTAGCCCGGGGAGGGAGAGGGAGAGAGATAGCCGATCTTACGGCTCGTAGCCCGGGGAGAGAGAGGGAGAGAGCAAGCCGATCTTACGGCTTGTAGCATGGGGAGGGAGAGGGAGAGAGTTAGCCGATCTTACCGCTTTTAGCCTGGTAAGGGGGAGGGAGCGAGATAGCCGATCTTCGGGCTAGTAGCCGGGGGAGGGAGAAGGAGAGAGATAGTCGATCTTACGGCTTGTAGACCGGGAAGGGGGAGGGAGAGAGATATCCGATCTTACGGCTTGTAGACCGGGGCGGGAGAGGGAGAGAGATAGCCGATCTTATGGAATGTAGCCCGGGGAGGGAGAGAGATAGACGATCTAACGGCTTGTAGCCCGGGGAGCGGGAGGGAGAGAGAAAGCCGATCTTACAGTTTGGAGCTTCGGGAGGGAGAGGGAGAGAGATAGCCGATCTTATGGCTTGTAGTCCCGAGAGGGAGAGGGAGAGAGATAGCCAATCTTATGGCTTGTAGCCCGGGCGGGGAGGGGAAGGGAGAGAGATAGCCGATCTTACGGCTTGTAGCCCGGGGAGGGAGAGAGAGAGCCGATCTTACGTCTTGTAGTCCGGGGAGGGAGAGGGAGAGAGATAGCCGATCTTACGGCTTGTAGCCCGGGTAAGGGGACGGAGAGAGATAGCCGATCTTACGGCTTGTAGCCCGGGGAGGGGTACGGAGAGAGATAGCCGATCTTACGGCTTGTAGCCCGGGGAGGGGGAGGGAGAGAGAAAGCCGATCTTACGGCTTGTAGCCCTTATGGAGAGGGAGAGAGACAGCTGCTCTCACGGCATGTCGCCCGGGGAGGGAGAGTGATAGACGAACTTACGGTTTGTAGCCCTGGGAGGGGGAGGGAGAGAGATAGCTGATCTTACGCCTTGCAGCCCGGGGAGGGAGAGGGAGAGAGATAGCCGATCTTACGGCTTGCAGCCCGGGGAGGGAGAGGGAGAGAGAAATCCGACCTTACAGCTTGTAACTTCGGGAGGGAGAGGGAGAGAGATAGCCGATCTTATGGCTTGTAGCCCCGAGAGGGAGAGGGAGAGAGATAGCCAATCTTATGGCTTGTAGCACCGGGAGGGAGAGGGAAAGAGATAGCCGATCTTACGGCTTGTAGCCCGGAGAGGGGTAGGGAGAGAGATAGCCGATCTTACGGCTTGTAGCCCGGGGAGGGAGAGGGAGAGAGATAGCCGATCTTACGGCTTGTCGCCCGGGGAGGGAGAGGGAGAGAGTTGGCCGATCTTACGGCTTGTAGACCGGGAAGGGGGAGGGAGAGAGATAGCCGATCTTATGGCTTGTAGTCCCGAGAGGGAGAGGGAGAGAGATAGCCGATCTTACGGCTTGTAGGCGGGGATGGAGAGAGAGAGCCGATACTACGTCTTGTAGTCCGGGGAGGGAGAGGGAGAGAGATAGCCGATCTTACGGCTTGTAGCCCGGGGAAGGGGACGGAGAGAGATAGCCGATCTGACGGAGAGAGATAGCCGATCTTACGGCTTGTAGCCCGGGGAGGGTTACGGCGAGAGATAGCCGATCTTACGGCTTGTAGCCCGGGGAGGGGGAGGGAGAGAGAAAGCCGATCTTATGGCTTGTAGCCCGGGATGGAGAGGGAGAGAGACAGCCAATCTCACGGCATGTAGCCCGGGGAGGGAGAGAGAAAGACGAACTTACGGCTTGTAGCCTCGGGAGGGAGAGGAAGAGAGATAGCCGATCTTACGGCTTGTAGCCCTGGGAGGGGGAGGGAGAGAGATAGCTGATCTTACGCCTTGCAGCCCGGGGAGGGAGAGGGAGAGAGATAGCCGATCTTACGGCTTGCAGCCCGGGGAGGGAGAGGGAGAGAGAAAGCCGATCTTACAGCTTGTAGCTTCGGGAGGGAGAGGGAGAGAGATAGCCGATCTTATGGCATGTAGCCCGGGGAGGGAGAGAGATAGACGATCTTACGTCTTGTAGCCCGGGGAGCGGGAGGGAGAGAGAAAGCCGATCTTACGGCTTGTAGCCCCGGGAGGGAGAGGGAGAGAGATAGCCGATCTTACGGCTTGTAGCCCGGGGACGGGGAGAGAGAGAGATAGCCGATCTTACGGCTTGTAGCCCGGGGATGAGGAGGGAGAGAGATAGACGATCTTACGACTTGTAGCCCGGGCAGAGGGAGGGAGAGAGAAAGCCGATCTTACGGCTTGTAGCCCGGGGATGGGGAGGGAGAGAGATAGAAGATCTTACAGCTTGTAGCCCGGGGAGAGAGAGGGAGAGAGATAGCCGATCTTATGGCTTGTAGCCCCGAGAGGGAGAGGGAGAGAGATAGCCGATCTTATGGCTTGTAGCCGTGGAGGGAGAATGTAACACCGGGAGGGAGAGGGAGAGAGATAGCCAATCTTATGGCTTGTAACCTCGGGAGGGAGAGGGAAAGAGATAGCCGATCTTACGGCTTGTAGCCCGGGAGGGAGAGTGAGAGAGATCGACGATCTTACGGCTTGTAGCCGGGGAGGGAGAGGGAGAGAGTTAGCCAATCTTACGGCTTGTAGGCCCGGGAGGAAGATGGAGAGAGATAGCCGATCTTACGGCATGTAGCCCGGGGAGGAAGAGAGATAGACGATCTGATGGCTTGTAGCCCGGGGACGGGGAGGGAGAGAGAAAGCCGATCTTACGGCTTGTAGCCCGGGGAGGGAGAGAGATAGACGAACTTACAGCTTGTAGCCCCAGGAAGGAGAGGGAGAGAGAAAGCCGATCTTACGGCTTGTAGCCCGGGGAGGGAGAGGGAGAGAGTTGGCCGATCTAACGGCTTGTGCTCCGGGGAGGGAGAGGGAGAGAGATAGCCGATCTTATGGCATGTAGCCCAGGGAGGGAGAGAGATAGACGATCTTACGTCATGTAGCCCGGGGAGCGGTAGGGAGAGAGAAAGCCGATCTTACGGCTTGTAGCCCCGGGAGGGAGAGGGAGAGAGATAGCCGATCTTACGGCTTGTAGCCCGGGGAGGGGGTGAGAGAGACGAACTTACGGCTTGTAGCCCCGGGAGGGAGAGGGAGAGAGATAGCCGATCTTATGGCATGTAGCCCGGGGAGGGAGAGAGATAGACGATCTTACGTCTTGTAGCCCGGGGAGCGGGAGGGAGAGAGACAGCCGATCTTACGGCTTGTAGCCCCGGGAGGGAGAGGGAGAGAGATAGCCGATCTTACGGCTTGTAGCCCGGGGAGGGGGAGAGAGAGAGATAGCCGATCTTACGGCTTCTAGCCCGGGGAGGGAGAGAGAGAGATAGCCGATCTTACGGCTTGTAGCCCGCGGAGGGAGAGAGATAGATGATCTTACGACTTGTAGCCCGGACAGAGGGAGGGAGAGAGAAAGCCGATCTTACGGCTTGTAGCCCGGGGATGAGGAGGCAGAGAGATAGAAGATCTTACGGCTTGTAGCCCGGGGAGAGAGAGGGAGAGAGATAGCCGATCTTATGGTTTGTAGCCCCGTGAGGGAGAGGGAGAGAGATAGCCGATCTTATGGCTTGTAACCCCGGGAGGGAGAGGGAGAGAGATAGCCAATCTTATGGCTTGTAACCCCGGGAGGGAGAGGGAAAGAGATAGCCGATCATACGACTTGTAGCCCGGGGAGGGGTAGGGAGAGAGTTAGCCAATCGTATGGCTTTTGGCCGGGGAGGGGGAGGGCGAGAGCAAGCCGATCTTACGGCTTGTAGCCCGGGAGGGAGAGGGATAGACGATCTTACGGCTTGTAGCCGGGGAGGGAGAGGGAGAGAGTTAGCCAATCTTACGGCTTGTAGCCCGTGAGGGAGAGTGAGAGAGATAGCCGATCTCACGGCATGTAGCCCGGGGAGGGAGAGAGATAGACGAACTTACTGCTTGCAGCCCCGAGAGGGAGAGGGAGAGAGATAGCCGATCATATGGCTTGTAGCCCCGGGAGGAAGTGGGAAAGAGATAGCCGATCTTACGGCTTGTAGCCCAGGGAGGGGGAGGGAGAGAGATAGCTGATCTTACGTCTTGCAGCCCGGGGAGGGAGAGGGAGAGAGATAGCCGATCTTACTGCTTGTAGCCCGGGGAAGGGAGAGAGATAGCCGATCTTACGCCTTGCAGCCCGGGGAGGGAGAGGGAGAGAGATAGCCGATCTTACGGCTTGCAGCCCGGGGAGGGAGAGGGAGAGAGATAGCCGATCTTACGGCTTGCAGCCCGGGGAGGGGGATGGAGAGAGAGAGCCGATCTTACTGCTTGTAGCTCAGGGAAGGGAGAGAGATCGACGATCTTATGGCTTGTAGCCCGGGGAGGGTGAGAGATAGTCGATCTTACGGCTTGTAGCCTGGGGAGGGAGAGAGATAGACGATCTTACGGATTGTAGCCCAGGCAGAGGGAGGGAGAGCGAAAGCCGATCTTACGGCTTGTAGCCCGGGGATGTGGAGGGAGAGAGATAGCCGATCTTACGGCTTCTAGCCCGGGGAGGTGGAGGGAGAAAGATAGCCGATCTTAGGTCTTGTAGCCCGGGGAGGGAGAGGGAGAGAGATAGCCAATCTTACGGGTTGTAGCCCGGGGAGGGAGAGGGAGAGAGTTGGCCGATCTTACGGCTTGAAGCTCGGGGAGAGAGAGCAAGCGAGATAGCCGATCTTATGGCTTGTAGCCTGGTAAGGGGGAGGGTGAGGGATAGCCGATCTTACGGCTTGTAGCCCGGGGAGGGAGAGGGAGAGAGATAGCCGATCTTACGGCTCGTAGCCCGGGGAGAAAGAGGGAGAGAGCAAGTCGATCTTACGGCTTGTAGCATGGGGAGGGAGAAGGAGAGAGTTAGCCGATCTTACCGCTTTTAGCCTGGTAAGGGGGAGGGAGCGAGATAGCCGATCTTCGGGCTAGTAGCCGGGGGAGGGAGAGGGAGAGAGATAGCCGATCTTACAGCTTGTAGACCGGGAAGGGGAAGGGAGAGAGATAGCCGATCTTATGGCTTGTAGCCCGGGGAGGGAGAGGGAGAGAGTTGGCCGATCTTACGGCTTGTAGCCCGGGGAGGGAGAGGGAGAGAGATAGCCGATCTTATGGAATGTAGCCCGGGGAGGAAGAGAGATAGACGATCTTACGGCTTGTAGCCCCGGGAGGGAGTGGGAGAGAAATAGCCGATCTTATGGCTTGTAGCCCCAAGAGCGAGAGGGAGAGAAATGGCCGATCTTATGGCTTGGAGCCCCGAGAGGGAGAGGGAGAGAGATAGCCAATCTTACGGCTTGTAGCCCCGAGAGGGAGAGGGAGAGAGATAGCCGATCTTATGGCTTGTAGCCCCGAGAGGGAGAGGGAGAGAGATAGCCGATCTTACGGCTTGTAGCCCGGGGAGCGGGAGGGAGAGAGATAGCTGATCTTATGCCTTGCAGCCCCGGGAGGGAGATGGAGAGAGATAGCCGATCTTACGGCTTGTAGCCCGGGGAGGGAGAGGGAGAGAGATAGCCGATCTTACGGCTTGTAGCCCGGGAAGGGGGAGGGAGAGAGATAGCCGATCTTATGGCTTGTAGCCTGGGGAGGGAGAGGGAGAGAGTTGGCCGATCTTACGGCTTGTAGCCCGGGGAGGGAGAGGGAGAGAGATAGCCGATCTTATGGAATGTAGCCCGGGGAGGGAGAGAGATAGACGATCTTACGGCTTGTAGCCCCGGGAGGGAGTGGGAGAGAAATAGCCGATCTTATGGCTTGTAGCCCCAAGAGCGAGAGGGAGAGAAATAGCCGATCTTACGGCTTGTAGCCCGGGGATGGGGAGAGAGAGAGATAGCCGATCTTATGGCTTGTAGCCCCGAGAGGGAGAGGGAGAGAGATAGCCGATCTTACGGATTGTAGCCTGGTAAGGGGGAGGGAGAGAGATAGCCGATCTTACGGCTTGTAGCCCGGGGAGAGAGAGGGAGAGAGCAAGCCGATCTTACGGCTTGTAGCATGGGGAGGGAGAGGGCGAGAGATAGCCGATCTTACGGCTTGTAGACCGGGAAGGGGGAGGGAGAGAGATAGCCGATCTTACGGCTTGTAGAGCGGGAAGTGGGAGGGAGAGAGATAGCCGATCTTACGGCTTGTAGCCCGGGGAGGGAGACGGAGAGAGATAGCCGATTTTACGGCTTGTAGCCCGGGGAGGGGGAGGGAGAGAGATAGCCGATCTTATGGCTTGTAGCCCGGGGAGGGGTAGGGAGAGAGATAGCCGATCTTACGGCTTGTAGCCCGGGGAGGGAGAGGGAGAGAGTTGGCCTATCTTACGGCTTGTAGCCTGGGGAGGGAGAGGGATAGAGATAGCCGATCTTATGGAATGTAGCCCGGGGAGGGAGAGAGATAGACGATCTTACGGCTTGTAGCCCGGGGAGCGGGAGGGAGAGAGATAGCCGATCTTACAGCTTGTAGCTTCGGGAGGGAGAAGGAGAGAGATAGCCGATCTTATGGCTTGTAGCCCCGAGAGGGAGAGGGAGAGAGATAGCCGATCTTACGGCTTGTAGCACCGGGAGGGAGAGGGAAAGAGATAGCCGATCTTACGGCTTGTAGCCCGGAGAGGGGTAGGGAGAGAGATAGCCGATCTTACGGCTTGTAGCCCGGGGAGGGAGAGGGAGAGAGATAGCCGATCTTACGGCTTGTAGCCCGGGGAGGGAGAGGGAGAGAGTTGGCCGATCTTACGGCTTGTAGACCGGGAAGGGGGAGGGAGAGAGATAGCCGATCTTATGGCTTGTAGTCCCGAGAGGGAGAGGGAGAGAGATAGCCGATCTTACGGCTTGTAGGCGGGGATGGAGAGAGAGAGCCGATACTACGTCTTGTAGTCCGGGGAGGGAGAGGGAGAGAGATAGCCGATCTTACGGCTTGTAGCCCGGGGAAGGGGACGGAGAGAGATAGCCGATCTGACGGAGAGAGATAGCCGATCTTACGGCTTGTAGCCCGGGGAGGGTTACGGCGAGAGATAGCCGATCTTACGGCTTGTAGCCCGGGGAGGGGGAGGGAGAGAGAAAGCCGATCTTATGGCTTGTAGCCCGGGATGGAGAGGGAGAGAGACAGCCAATCTCACGGCATGTAGCCCGGGGAGGGAGAGAGAAAGACGAACTTACGGCTTGTAGCCTCGGGAGGGAGAGGAAGAGAGATAGCCGATCTTACGGCTTGTAGCCCTGGGAGGGGGAGGGAGAGAGATAGCTGATCTTACGCCTTGCAGCCCGGGGAGGGAGAGGGAGAGAGATAGCCGATCTTACGGCTTGCAGCCCGGGGAGGGAGAGGGAGAGAGAAAGCCGATCTTACAGCTTGTAGCTTCGGGAGGGAGAGGGAGAGAGATAGCCGATCTTATGGCATGTAGCCCGGGGAGGGAGAGAGATAGACGATCTTACGTCTTGTAGCCCGGGGAGCGGGAGGGAGAGAGAAAGCCGATCTTACGGCTTGTAGCCCCGGGAGGGAGAGGGAGAGAGATAGCCGATCTTACGGCTTGTAGCCCGGGGACGGGGAGAGAGAGAGATAGCCGATCTTACGGCTTGTAGCCCGGGGATGGGGAGGGAGAGAGATAGACGATCTTACGACTTGTAGCCCGGGCAGAGGGAGGGAGAGAGAAAGCCGATCTTACGGCTTGTAGCCCGGGGATGGGGAGGGAGAGAGATAGAAGATCTTACAGCTTGTAGCCCGGGGAGAGAGAGGGAGAGAGATAGCCGATCTTATGGCTTGTAGCCCCGAGAGGGAGAGGGAGAGAGATAGCCGATCTTATGGCTTGTAGCCGTGGAGGGAGAATGTAACACCGGGAGGGAGAGGGAGAGAGATAGCCAATCTTATGGCTTGTAACCTCGGGAGGGAGAGGGAAAGAGATAGCCGATCTTACGGCTTGTAGCCCGGGAGGGAGAGTGAGAGAGATCGACGATCTTACGGCTTGTAGCCGGGGAGGGAGAGGGAGAGAGTTAGCCAATCTTACGGCTTGTAGGCCCGGGAGGAAGATGGAGAGAGATAGCCGATCTTACGGCATGTAGCCCGGGGAGGAAGAGAGATAGACGAACTTACAGCTTGTAGCCCCGGGAAGGAGAGGGAGAGAGATAGCTGATCATACGGCTTGTAGCCCGGGAGGGAGAGTGAGAGAGATCGACGATCTTACGGCTTGTAGCCGGGGAGGGAGAGGGAGAGAGTTAGCCAATCTTACGGCTTGTAGGCCCGGGAGGAAGATGGAGAGAGATAGCCGATCTTACGGCATGTAGCCCGGGGAGGAAGAGAGATAGACGATCTGATGGCTTGTAGCCCGGGGACGGGGAGGGAGAGAGAAAGCCGATCTTACGGCTTGTAGCCCGGGGAGGGAGAGAGATAGACGAACTTACAGCTTGTAGCCCCAGGAAGGAGAGGGAGAGAGATAGCCGATCTTACGGCTTGTAGCCCGGGGAGGGAGAGGGAGAGAGTTGGCCGATCTAACGGCTTGTGCTCCGGGGAGGGAGAGGGAGAGAGATAGCCGATCTTATGGCATGTAGCCCAGGGAGGGAGAGAGATAGACGATCTTACGTCATGTAGCCCGGGGAGCGGTAGGGAGAGAGAAAGCCGATCTTACGGCTTGTAGCCCCGGGAGGGAGAGGGAGAGAGATAGCCGATCTTACGGCTTGTAGCCCGGGGAGGGGGTGAGAGAGACGAACTTACGGCTTGTAGCCCCGGGAGGGAGAGGGAGAGAGATAGCCGATCTTATGGCATGTAGCCCGGGGAGGGAGAGGGAGAGAGTTGGCCGATCTTACGGCTTGTAGCCCGGGGAGGGAGAGGGAGAGAGATAGCCGATCTTATGGAATGTAGCCCGGGGAGGAAGAGAGATAGACGATCTTACGGCTTGTAGCCCCGGGAGGGAGTGGGAGAGAAATAGCCGATCTTATGGCTTGTAGCCCCAAGAGCGAGAGGGAGAGAAATGGCCGATCTTATGGCTTGGAGCCCCGAGAGGGAGAGGGAGAGAGATAGCCGATCTTACGGCTTGTAGCCCCGAGAGGGAGAGGGAGAGAGATAGCCGATCTTATGGCTTGTAGCCCCGAGAGGGAGAGGGAGAGAGATAGCCGATCTTACGGCTTGTAGCCCGGGGAGCGGGAGGGAGAGAGATAGCTGATCTTATGCCTTGCAGCCCCGGGAGGGAGATGGAGAGAGATAGCCGATCTTACGGCTTGTAGCCCGGGGAGGGAGAGGGAGAGAGATAGCCGATCTTACGGCTTGTAGCCCGGGAAGGGGGAGGGAGAGAGATAGCCGATCTTATGGCTTGTAGCCTGGGGAGGGAGAGGGAGAGAGTTGGCCGATCTTACGGCTTGTAGCCCGGGGAGGGAGAGGGAGAGAGATAGCCGATCTTATGGAATGTAGCCCGGGGAGGGAGAGAGATAGACGATCTTACGGCTTGTAGCCCCGGGAGGGAGTGGGAGAGAAATAGCCGATCTTATGGCTTGTAGCCCCAAGAGCGAGAGGGAGAGAAATAGCCGATCTTACGGCTTGTAGCCCGGGGATGGGGAGAGAGAGAGATAGCCGATCTTATGGCTTGTAGCTCCGAGAGGGAGAGGGAGAGAGATAGCCGATCTTACGGATTGTAGCCTGGTAAGGGGGAGGGAGAGAGATAGCCGATCTTACGGCTTGTAGCCCGGGGAGAGAGAGGGAGAGAGCAAGCCGATCTTACGGCTTGTAGCATGGGGAGGGAGAGGGCGAGAGATAGCCGATCTTACGGCTTGTAGACCGGGAAGGGGGAGGGAGAGAGATAGCCGATCTTACGGCTTGTAGAGCGGGAAGTGGGAGGGAGAGAGATAGCCGATCTTACGGCTTGTAGCCCGGGGAGGGAGACGGAGAGAGATAGCCGATTTTACGGCTTGTAGCCCGGGGAGGGGGAGGGAGAGAGATAGCCGATCTTATGGCTTGTAGCCCGGGGAGGGGTAGGGAGAGAGATAGCCGATCTTACGGCTTGTAGCCCGGGGAGGGAGAGGGAGAGAGTTGGCCTATCTTACGGCTTGTAGCCTGGGGAGGGAGAGGGATAGAGATAGCCGATCTTATGGAATGTAGCCCGGGGAGGGAGAGAGATAGACGATCTTACGGCTTGTAGCCCGGGGAGCGGGAGGGAGAGAGATAGCCGATCTTACAGCTTGTAGCTTCGGGAGGGAGAAGGAGAGAGATAGCCGATCTTATGGCTTGTAGCCCCGAGAGGGAGAGGGAGAGAGATAGCCGATCTTACGGCTTGTAGCACCGGGAGGGAGAGGGAAAGAGATAGCCGATCTTACGGCTTGTAGCCCGGAGAGGGGTAGGGAGAGAGATAGCCGATCTTACGGCTTGTAGCCCGGGGAGGGAGAGGGAGAGAGATAGCCGATCTTACGGCTTGTAGCCCGGGGAGGGAGAGGGAGAGAGTTGGCCGATCTTACGGCTTGTAGACCGGGAAGGGGGAGGGAGAGAGATAGCCGATCTTATGGCTTGTAGTCCCGAGAGGGAGAGGGAGAGAGATAGCCGATCTTACGGCTTGTAGGCGGGGATGGAGAGAGAGAGCCGATACTACGTCTTGTAGTCCGGGGAGGGAGAGGGAGAGAGATAGCCGATCTTACGGCTTGGAGCCCCGAGAGGGAGAGGGAGAGAGATAGCCGATCTTACGGCTTGTAGCCCCGAGAGGGAGAGGGAGAGAGATAGCCGATCTTATGGCTTGTAGCCCCGAGAGGGAGAGGGAGAGAGATAGCCGATCTTACGGCTTGTAGCCCGGGGAGCGGGAGGGAGAGAGATAGCTGATCTTATGCCTTGCAGCCCCGGGAGGGAGATGGAGAGAGATAGCCGATCTTACGGCTTGTAGCCCGGGGAGGGAGAGGGAGAGAGATAGCCGATCTTACGGCTTGTAGCCCGGGAAGGGGGAGGGAGAGAGATAGCCGATCTTATGGCTTGTAGCCTGGGGAGGGAGAGGGAGAGAGTTGGCCGATCTTACGGCTTGTAGCCCGGGGAGGGAGAGGGAGAGAGATAGCCGATCTTATGGAATGTAGCCCGGGGAGGGAGAGAGATAGACGATCTTACGGCTTGTAGCCCCGGGAGGGAGTGGGAGAGAAATAGCCGATCTTATGGCTTGTAGCCCCAAGAGCGAGAGGGAGAGAAATAGCCGATCTTACGGCTTGTAGCCCGGGGATGGGGAGAGAGAGAGATAGCCGATCTTATGGCTTGTAGCTCCGAGAGGGAGAGGGAGAGAGATAGCCGATCTTACGGATTGTAGCCTGGTAAGGGGGAGGGAGAGAGATAGCCGATCTTACGGCTTGTAGCCCGGGGAGAGAGAGGGAGAGAGCAAGCCGATCTTACGGCTTGTAGCATGGGGAGGGAGAGGGCGAGAGATAGCCGATCTTACGGCTTGTAGACCGGGAAGGGGGAGGGAGAGAGATAGCCGATCTTACGGCTTGTAGAGCGGGAAGTGGGAGGGAGAGAGATAGCCGATCTTACGGCTTGTAGCCCGGGGAGGGAGACGGAGAGAGATAGCCGATTTTACGGCTTGTAGCCCGGGGAGGGGGAGGGAGAGAGATAGCCGATCTTATGGCTTGTAGCCCGGGGAGGGGTAGGGAGAGAGATAGCCGATCTTACGGCTTGTAGCCCGGGGAGGGAGAGGGAGAGAGTTGGCCTATCTTACGGCTTGTAGCCTGGGGAGGGAGAGGGATAGAGATAGCCGATCTTATGGAATGTAGCCCGGGGAGGGAGAGAGATAGACGATCTTACGGCTTGTAGCCCGGGGAGCGGGAGGGAGAGAGATAGCCGATCTTACAGCTTGTAGCTTCGGGAGGGAGAAGGAGAGAGATAGCCGATCTTATGGCTTGTAGCCCCGAGAGGGAGAGGGAGAGAGATAGCCGATCTTACGGCTTGTAGCACCGGGAGGGAGAGGGAAAGAGATAGCCGATCTTACGGCTTGTAGCCCGGAGAGGGGTAGGGAGAGAGATAGCCGATCTTACGGCTTGTAGCCCGGGGAGGGAGAGGGAGAGAGATAGCCGATCTTACGGCTTGTAGCCCGGGGAGGGAGAGGGAGAGAGTTGGCCGATCTTACGGCTTGTAGACCGGGAAGGGGGAGGGAGAGAGATAGCCGATCTTATGGCTTGTAGTCCCGAGAGGGAGAGGGAGAGAGATAGCCGATCTTACGGCTTGTAGGCGGGGATGGAGAGAGAGAGCCGATACTACGTCTTGTAGTCCGGGGAGGGAGAGGGAGAGAGATAGCCGATCTTACGGCTTGTAGCCCGGGGAAGGGGACGGAGAGAGATAGCCGATCTGACGGAGAGAGAAAGACGAACTTACGGCTTGTAGCCTCGGGAGGGAGAGGAAGAGAGATAGCCGATCTTACGGCTTGTAGCCCTGGGAGGGGGAGGGAGAGAGATAGCTGATCTTACGCCTTGCAGCCCGGGGAGGGAGAGGGAGAGAGATAGCCGATCTTACGGCTTGCAGCCCGGGGAGGGAGAGGGAGAGAGAAAGCCGATCTTACAGCTTGTAGCTTCGGGAGGGAGAGGGAGAGAGATAGCCGATCTTATGGCATGTAGCCCGGGGAGGGAGAGAGATAGACGAACTTACGTCTTGTAGCCCGGGGAGCGGGAGGGAGAGAGAAAGCCGATCTTACGGCTTGTAGCCCCGGGAGGGAGAGGGAGAGAGATAGCCGATCTTACGGCTTGTAGCCCGGGGACGGGGAGAGAGAGAGATAGCCGATCTTACGGCTTGTAGCCCGGGGATGGGGAGGGAGAGAGAGATAGACGATCTTACGACTTGTAGCCCGGGCAGAGGAAGGGAGAGAGAAAGCCGATCTTACGGCTTGTAGCCCGGGGATGGGGAGGGAGAGAGATAGAAGATCTTACAGCTTGTAGCCCGGGGAGAGAGAGGGAGAGAGATAGCCGATCTTATGGCTTGTAGCCCCGAGAGGGAGAGGGAGAGAGATAGCCGATCTTATGGCTTGTAGCCGTGGAGGGAGAATGTAACACCGGGAGGGAGAGGGAGAGAGATAGCCAATCTTATGGCTTGTAACCTCGGGAGGGAGAGGGAAAGAGATAGCCGATCTTACGGCTTGTAGCCCGGGAGGGAGAGTGAGAGAGATCGACGATCTTACGGCTTGTAGCCGGGGAGGGAGAGGGAGAGAGTTAGCCAATCTTACGGCTTGTAGGCCCGGGAGGAAGATGGAGAGAGATAGCCGATCTTACGGCATGTAGCCCGGGGAGGAAGAGAGATAGACGAACTTACAGCTTGTAGCCCCGGGAAGGAGAGGGAGAGAGATAGCTGATCATACGGCTTGTAGCCCGGGAGGGAGAGTGAGAGAGATCGACGATCTTACGGCTTGTAGCCGGGGAGGGAGAGGGAGAGAGTTAGCCAATCTTACGGCTTGTAGGCCCGGGAGGAAGATGGAGAGAGATAGCCGATCTTACGGCATGTAGCCCGGGGAGGAAGAGAGATAGACGATCTGATGGCTTGTAGCCCGGGGACGGGGAGGGAGAGAGAAAGCCGATCTTACGGCTTGTAGCCCGGGGAGGGAGAGAGATAGACGAACTTACAGCTTGTAGCCCCAGGAAGGAGAGGGAGAGAGATAGCCGATCTTACGGCTTGTAGCCCGGGGAGGGAGAGGGAGAGAGTTGGCCGATCTAACGGCTTGTGCTCCGGGGAGGGAGAGGGAGAGAGATAGCCGATCTTATGGCATGTAGCCCAGGGAGGGAGAGAGATAGACGATCTTACGTCATGTAGCCCGGGGAGCGGTAGGGAGAGAGAAAGCCGATCTTACGGCTTGTAGCCCCGGGAGGGAGAGGGAGAGAGATAGCCGATCTTACGGCTTGTAGCCCGGGGAGGGGGTGAGAGAGACGAACTTACGGCTTGTAGCCCCGGGAGGGAGAGGGAGAGAGATAGCCGATCTTATGGCATGTAGCCCGGGGAGGGAGAGAGATAGACGATCTTACGTCTTGTAGCCCGGGGAGCGGGAGGGAGAGAGACAGCCGATCTTACGGCTTGTAGCCCCGGGAGGGAGAGGGAGAGAGATAGCCGATCTTACGGCTTGTAGCCCGGGGAGGGGGAGAGAGAGAGATAGCCGATCTTACGGCTTCTAGCCCGGGGAGGGAGAGAGAGAGATAGCCGATCTTACGGCTTGTAGCCCGCGGAGGGAGAGAGATAGATGATCTTACGACTTGTAGCCCGGACAGAGGGAGGGAGAGAGAAAGCCGATCTTACGGCTTGTAGCCCGGGGATGAGGAGGCAGAGAGATAGAAGATCTTACGGCTTGTAGCCCGGGGAGAGAGAGGGAGAGAGATAGCCGATCTTATGGTTTGTAGCCCCGTGAGGGAGAGGGAGAGAGATAGCCGATCTTATGGCTTGTAACCCCGGGAGGGAGAGGGAGAGAGATAGCCAATCTTATGGCTTGTAACCCCGGGAGGGAGAGGGAAAGAGATAGCCGATCATACGACTTGTAGCCCGGGGAGGGGTAGGGAGAGAGTTAGCCAATCGTATGGCTTTTGGCCGGGGAGGGGGAGGGCGAGAGCAAGCCGATCTTACGGCTTGTAGCCCGGGAGGGAGAGGGATAGACGATCTTACGGCTTGTAGCCGGGGAGGGAGAGGGAGAGAGTTAGCCAATCTTACGGCTTGTAGCCCGTGAGGGAGAGTGAGAGAGATAGCCGATCTCACGGCATGTAGCCCGGGGAGGGAGAGAGATAGACGAACTTACTGCTTGCAGCCCCGAGAGGGAGAGGGAGAGAGATAGCCGATCATATGGCTTGTAGCCCCGGGAGGAAGTGGGAAAGAGATAGCCGATCTTACGGCTTGTAGCCCAGGGAGGGGGAGGGAGAGAGATAGCTGATCTTACGTCTTGCAGCCCGGGGAGGGAGAGGGAGAGAGATAGCCGATCTTACTGCTTGTAGCCCGGGGAAGGGAGAGAGATAGCCGATCTTACGCCTTGCAGCCCGGGGAGGGAGAGGGAGAGAGATAGCCGATCTTACGGCTTGCAGCCCGGGGAGGGAGAGGGAGAGAGATAGCCGATCTTACGGCTTGCAGCCCGGGGAGGGGGATGGAGAGAGAGAGCCGATCTTACTGCTTGTAGCTCAGGGAAGGGAGAGAGATCGACGATCTTATGGCTTGTAGCCCGGGGAGGGTGAGAGATAGTCGATCTTACGGCTTGTAGCCTGGGGAGGGAGAGAGATAGACGATCTTACGGATTGTAGCCCAGGCAGAGGGAGGGAGAGCGAAAGCCGATCTTACGGCTTGTAGCCCGGGGATGTGGAGGGAGAGAGATAGCCGATCTTACGGCTTCTAGCCCGGGGAGGTGGAGGGAGAAAGATAGCCGATCTTAGGTCTTGTAGCCCGGGGAGGGAGAGGGAGCGAGATAGCCAATCTTACGGGTTGTAGCCCGGGGAGGGAGAGGGAGAGAGTTGGCCGATCTTACGGCTTGAAGCTCGGGGAGAGAGAGCAAGCGAGATAGCCGATCTTATGGCTTGTAGCCTGGTAAGGGGGAGGGTGAGGGATAGCCGATCTTACGGCTTGTAGCCGGGGAGGGAGAGGGAGAGAGATAGCCGATCTTACGGCTCGTAGCCCGGGGAGAAAGAGGGAGAGAGCAAGTCGATCTTACGGCTTGTAGCATGGGGAGGGAGAAGGAGAGAGTTAGCCGATCTTACCGCTTTTAGCCTGGTAAGGGGGAGGGAGCGAGATAGCCGATCTTCGGGCTAGTAGCCGGGGGAGGGAGAGGGAGAGAGATAGCCGATCTTACAGCTTGTAGACCGGGAAGGGGAAGGGAGAGAGATAGCCGATCTTATGGCTTGTAGCCCGGGGAGGGAGAGGGAGAGAGTTGGCCGATCTTACGGCTTGTAGCCCGGGGAGGGAGAGGGAGAGAGATAGCCGATCTTATGGAATGTAGCCCGGGGAGGAAGAGAGATAGACGATCTTACGGCTTGTAGCCCCGGGAGGGAGTGGGAGAGAAATAGCCGATCTTATGGCTTGTAGCCCCAAGAGCGAGAGGGAGAGAAATGGCCGATCTTATGGCTTGGAGCCCCGAGAGGGAGAGGGAGAGAGATAGCCGATCTTACTGCTTGTAGCCCCGAGAGGGAGAGGGAGAGAGATAGCCGATCTTATGGCTTGTAGCCCCGAGAGGGAGAGGGAGAGAGATAGCCGATCTTACGGCTTGCAGCCCGGGGAGCGGGAGGGAGAGAGATAGCTGATCTTATGCCTTGCAGCCCCGGGAGGGAGATGGAGAGAGATAGCCGATCTTACGGCTTGTAGCCCGGGGAGGGAGAGGGAGAGAGATAGCCGATCTTACGGCTTGTAGCCCGGGAAGGGGGAGGGAGAGAGATAGCCGATCTTATGGCTTGTAGCCTGGGGAGGGAGAGGGAGAGAGTTGGCCGATCTTACGGCTTGTAGCCCGGGGAGGGAGAGGGAGAGAGATAGCCGATCTTATGGAATGTAGCCCGGGGAGGGAGAGAGATAGACGATCTTACGGCTTGTAGCCCCGGGAGGGAGTGGGAGAGAAATAGCCGATCTTATGGCTTGTAGCCCCAAGAGCGAGAGGGAGAGAAATAGCCGATCTTACGGCTTGTAGCCCGGGGATGGGAAGAGAGAGAGATAGCCGATCTTATGGCTTGTAGCCCCGAGAGGGAGAGGGAGAGAGATAGCCGATCTTACGGCTTGTAGAGCGGGAAGTGGGAGGGAGAGAGATAGCCGATCTTACGGCTTGTAGCCCGGGGAGGGAGACGGAGAGAGATAGCCGATTTTACGGCTTGTAGCCCGGGGAGGGGGAGGGAGAGAGATAGCCGATCTTATGGCTTGTAGCCCGGGGAGGGGTAGGGAGAGAGATAGCCGATCTTACGGCTTGTAGCCCGGGGAGGGAGAGGGAGAGAGTTGGCCTATCTTACGGCTTGTAGCCTGGGGAGGGAGAGGGATAGAGATAGCCGATCTTATGGAATGTAGCCCGGGGAGGGAGAGAGATAGACGATCTTACGGCTTGTAGCCCGGGGAGCGGGAGGGAGAGAGATAGCCGATCTTACAGCTTGTAGCTTCGGGAGGGAGAAGGAGAGAGATAGCCGATCTTATGGCTTGTAGCCCCGAGAGGGAGAGGGAGAGAGATAGCCGATCTTACGGCTTGTAGCCCGGGGAGGGGGAGGGAGAGAGATAGCCGATCTTACGGCTTGTAGCCCGGGGAGGGAGAGGGAGAGAGTTGGCCTATCTTACGGCTTGTAGCCTGGGGAGGGAGAGGGATAGAGATAGCCGATCTTATGGAACGTAGCCCGGGGAGGGAGAGAGATAGACGATCTTACGGCTTGTAGCCCGGGGAGCGGGAGGGAGAGAGATAGCCGATCTTACAGCTTGTAGCTTCGGGAGGGAGAGGGAGAGAGATAGCTGATCTTACGGCTTGTAGCCCGGGGAGGGGGAGGGAGAGAGATAGCCGATCTTACGGCTTGTAGCCCGGGGAGGGGGAGGGAGAGAGATAGCTGATCTTACGCCTTGCAGCCCGGGGAGGGAGAGGGAGAGAGATAACCAATCTTACGGCTTGTAGACCGGGAAGGGGGAGGGAGAGAGATAGCCGATCTTACAGCTTGTAGCTTCGGGAGGGAGAGGGAGAGAGATAGCCGATCTTATGGCTTGTAGCCCCGAGAGGGAGAGGGAGAGAGATAGTCGATCTTACGGCTTGTAGCCCGGGGAGGGGGAGGGAAAGAGATAGCTGATCTTACGCCTTGCAGCCCGGGGAGGGAGAGGGATAGAGATAGCTGATCTTACGGCGTGTAGACCGGGAAGGGGGAGGGAGAGAGATAGACAATCTTACGGCTTGTAGCCCGGGGAGCGGGAGGGAGAGAGATAGCCGATCTTACAGCTTGTAGCTTCGGGAGGGAGAGGGAGAGAGATAGCCGATCTTATGGCTTGTAGCCCTGAGAGGGAGAGGGAGAGAGATAGCCGATCTTACGGCTTGTAGCCCGGGGAGGGGGAGGGAGAGAGATAGCTGATCTCATGCCTTGCAGCCCGGGGAGGGAGAGGGAGAGAGATAGCCGATCTTACGGCTTGTAGCCCGGGGAGGGGGAGGGTGAGAGATAGCCGATGTTAGGTCTTGTAGCCTGGGGAGGGAGAGGGAGAGAGTTGGCCGATCTTATGGCTTGAAACTCGGGGAGAGAGAGCATGCGAGATAGCCGATCTTATGGCTTGTAGCTCGGGGAGGGAGAGGGAGAGAGATTGGCGATCTTACGGCTTGTAGCCCGGGGAAGGGGACGGAGAGAGATAGCCGATCTTACGGCTTGTAGCACGGGGAGGGAGAGGGCGAGAGATAGGCGATCTTCCGACTTGTAGCCCGGCAAGGGGGAGGGAGCGAGATAGCCGATCTTACAGCTAGTAGCCGGGGGAGGGAGAGGGAGAGAGATAGCCGATCTTACGGCTTGTAGACCAGGAAGGGGGAGGGAGAGAGATAGCCGATCTTACGGCTTGTAGACCGGCAAGTGGGAGAGAAAGAGATAGCCGATCTTACGGCTTGTAGCCCGGGGAGGGAGACGGAGAGAGAAAGCCGATCTTATGGCTTGTAGCCCGGGGAGGGGTAGGGAGAGAGATAGCCGATCTTACGGCTTGTAGTCCGGGGAGGGGGAGGGAGAGAGATAGCCGATCTTATGGCTTGTAGCCCGGGGAGGGGTAGGGAGAGAGATAGCCGATCTTAAGGCTTGTAGCCCGGGGAGGGAGAGGGAGAGAGTTGGCCTATCTTACGGCTTGTAGCCTGGGGAGGGAGAGGGATAGAGATAGCCGATCTTATGTAATGTAGCCCGGGGAGGGAGAGAGATAGACGATCTTACGGCTTGTAGCTCGGGGAGCGGGAGGGAGAGAGATAGCCGATCTTACAGCTTGTAGCTTCGGGAGGGAGAGGGAGAGAGATAGCCGATCTTTTGGCTTGTAGCCCCGCGAGGGAGAGGGAGAGAGATAGCCGATCTTACGGCTTGTAGCCCGGGGAGGGGGAGGGAGAGAGATAGCTGATCTTACGCCTTGCTGCCCGGGGAGCGAGAGGGAGAGAGGTAGCCGATCTTACGGCTTGTAGACCGGGAAGGGGGAGGGAGAGAGATAGACGATCTTACGGCCTGAAGCCCGGGGAGCGGGAGGGAGAGAGATAGCCGATCTTACAGCTTGTAGCCCCGGGAGGGAGAGGGAGAGAGCTAGCCGATCTTATGGCTTGTAGCCCCGAGAGGGAGAGGGAGAGAGATAGCCGATCTTACGGCTTGTAGCCCGGGGAGGGGGAGGGAGAGAGATAGCTGATCTTATGCCTTGCAGCCCGGGGAGGGAGAGGGAGAGAGATTGCCGATCTTACGGCTTGTAGACCGGGAAGGGGGAGGGAGAGAGATAGCCGATCTTACGGCTTGTAGCCCGGGGAGGGAAAGGGAGAGAGATAGCCGATCTTATGGAATGTAGCCCGGGGAGGGAGAGAGATAGACGATCTTACGGCTTGTAGCCCCGGGAGGGAGAGGGAGACAGATAGCCGATCTTATGGCTTGTAGCCCCGAGAGGGAGAGGGAGAGAGATAGCCGATCTTACGGCTTGTAGCCCCGAGAGGGAGAGGGAGAGAGATAGCCGATCTTATGGCTTGTAGCCCGGGGAGGGGTAGGGAGAGAGATAGCCGATCTTACGGCTTGTAGCCCGGGGAGAGAGAGGGAGAGAGCAAGCCGATCTTATGTCTTGTAGCACGGGGAGGGAGAGGGAGAGTGTTATCCGATCTTACCGCTTTTAGCCTGGTAAGGGGGAGGGAGAGAGATAGCCGATCTTACGGCTTGTAGCCCGGGGAGAGAGAGGGAGAGAGCAAGCCGATCTTACGGCTTGTAGCACGGGGAGGGAGAGGGCGAGAGATAGGCGATCTTCCGGCTTGTAGCCCGGGAAGGGGGAGGGAGAGAGATAGCCGATCTTACGGCTAGTAGCCAGGGGAGGGAGAGGGAGAGAGATAGCCGGTCTTACGGCTTGTAGACCGGGAAGGAAGAGGGAGAGAGATAGCCGATCTTACGGCTTGTAGAGCGGGAAGTGGGAGGGAGAGAGATAGCCGATCTTACGGCTTGTAGCACGGGGAGTGAGACGGAGAGAGATAGCCGATCTTATGGCTTGTAGCCCGGGGAGGGGTAGGGAGAGAGATAGCCGATCTTACGGCTCGTAGCCCGGGGAGAGAGAGGGAGAGAGCAAGTCGATCTTACGGCTTGTAGCATGGGGAGGGAGAAGGAGAGAGTTAGCCGATCTTACCGCTTTTAGCCTGGTAAGGGGGAGGGAGCGAGATAGCCGATCTTCGGGCTAGTAGCCGGGGGAGGGAGAGGGAGAGAGATAGCCGATCTTACAGCTTGTAGACCGGGAAGGGGAAGGGAGAGAGATAGCCAATCTTATGGCTTGTAGCCCGGGGAGGGAGAGGGAGAGAGTTGGCCGATCTTACGGCTTGTAGCCCGGGGAGGGAGAGGGAGAGAGATAGCCGATCTTATGGAATGTAGCCCGGGGAGGAAGAGAGATAGACGATCTTACGGCTTGTAGCCCCGGGAGGGAGAGGGAGAGAGATAGCCGATCTTATGGATTGTAGCCCCGAGAGGGAGAGGGAGAGAGATAGCCGATCTTACGGCTTGTAGCCCCGAGAGGGAGAGGGAGAGAGATAGCCGATCTTATGGCTTGTAGCCCCGAGAGGGAGAGGGAGAGAGATAGCCGATCTTACGGCTTGTAGCCCGGGGAGCGGGAGGGAGAGAGATAGCTGATCTTATGCCTTGCAGCCCCGGGAGGGAGAGGGAGAGAGATAGCCGATCTTACGGCTTGTAGCCCGGGGAGGGAGAGGGAGAGAGATAGCCGATCTTACGGCTTGTAGCCCGGGAAGGGGGAGGGAGAGAGATAGCCGATCTTATGGCTTGTAGCCTGGGGAGGGAGAGGGAGAGAGTTGGCCGATCTTACGGCTTGTAGCCCGGGGAGGGAGAGGGAGAGAGATAGCCGATCTTATGGAATGTAGCCCGGGGAGGGAGAGAGATAGACGATCTTACGGCTTGTAGCCCCGGGAGGGAGTGGGAGAGAAATAGCCGATCTTATGGCTTGTAGCCCCAAGAGCGAGAGGGAGAGAAATAGCCGATCTTACGGCTTGTAGCCCGGGGATGGGGAGAGAGAGAGATAGCCGATCTTATGGCTTGTAGCCCCGAGAGGGAGAGGGAGAGAGATAGCCGATCTTACGGATTGTAGCCTGGTAAGGGGGAGGGAGAGAGATAGCCGATCTTACGGCTTGTAGCCCGGGGAGAGAGAGGGAGAGAGCAAGCCGATCTTACGGCTTGTAGCATGGGGAGGGAGAGGGCGAGAGATTGCCGATCTTATGGCTTGTAGCCCGGGGAGGGGTAGGGAGAGAGATAGCCGATCTTACGGCTTGTAGCCCGGGGAGGGAGAGGGAGAGAGTTGGCCTATCTTACGGCTTGTAGCCTGGGGAGGGAGAGGGATAGAGATAGCCGATCTTATGGAATGTAGCCCGGGGAGGGAGAGAGATAGACGATCTTACGGCTTGTAGCCCGGGGAGCGGGAGGGAGAGAGATAGCCGATCTTACAGCTTGTAGCTTCGGGAGGGAGAAGGAGAGAGATAGCCGATCTTATGGCTTGTAGCCCCGAGAGGGAGAGGGAGAGAGATAGCCGATCTTACGGCTTGTAGCCCGGGGAGGGGGAGGGAGAGAGATAGCCGATCTTACGGCTTGTAGCCCGGGGAGGGAGACGGAGAGAGATAGCCGATTTTACGGCTTGTAGCCCGGGGAGGGGGAGGGAGAGAGATAGCCGATCTTATGGCTTGTAGCCCGGGGAGGGGTAGGGAGAGAGATAGCCGATCTTACGGCTTGTAGCCCGGGGAGGGAGAGGGAGAGAGTTGGCCTATCTTACGGCTTGTAGCCTGGGGAGGGAGAGGGATAGAGATAGCCGATCTTATGGAATGTAGCCCGGGGAGGGAGAGAGATAGACGATCATACGGCTTGTAGCCCGGGGAGCGGGAGGGAGAGAGATAGCCGATCTTACAGCTTGTAGCTTCGGGAGGGAGAAGGAGAGAGATAGCCGATCTTATGGCTTGTAGCCCCGAGAGGGAGAGGGAGAGAGATAGCCGATCTTACGGCTTGTAGCCCGGGGAGGGGGAGGGAGAGAGATAGCCGATCTTACGGCTTGTAGCCCGGGGAGGGAGAGGGAGAGAGTTGGCCTATCTTACGGCTTGTAGCCTGGGGAGGGAGAGGGATAGAGATAGCCGATCTTATGGAACGTAGCCCGGGGAGGGAGAGAGATAGACGATCTTACGGCTTGTAGCCCGGGGAGCGGGAGGGAGAGAGATAGCCGATCTTACAGCTTGTAGCTTCGGGAGGGAGAGGGAGTGAGATAGCTGATCTTACGGCTTGTAGCCCGGGGAGGGGGAGGGAGAGAGATAGCCGATCTTACGGCTTGTAGCCCGGGGAGGGGGAGGGAGAGAGATAGCTGATCTTACGCCTTGCAGCCCGGGGAGGGAGAGGGAGAGAGATAACCAATCTTACGGCTTGTAGACCGGGAAGGGGGAGGGAGAGAGATAGCCGATCTTACAGCTTGTAGCTTCGGGAGGGAGAGGGAGAGAGATAGCCGATCTTATGGCTTGTAGCCCCGAGAGGGAGAGGGAGAGAGATAGTCGATCTTACGGCTTGTAGCCCGGGGAGGGGGAGGGAAAGAGATAGCTGATCTTACGCCTTGCAGCCCGGGGAGGGAGAGGGATAGAGATAGCTGATCTTACGGCGTGTAGACCGGGAAGGGGGAGGGAGAGAGATAGACAATCTTACGGCTTGTAGCCCGGGGAGCGGGAGGGAGAGAGATAGCCGATCTTACAGCTTGTAGCTTCGGGAGGGAGAGGGAGAGAGATAGCCGATCTTATGGCTTGTAGCCCTGAGAGGGAGAGGGAGAGAGATAGCCGATCTTACGGCTTGTAGCCCGGGGAGGGGGAGGGAGAGAGATAGCTGATCTCATGCCTTGCAGCCCGGGGAGGGAGAGGGAGAGAGATAGCCGATCTTACGGCTTGTAGACCGGGAAGGGGGAGGGAGAGAGATAGCCGATCATATGGCTTGTAGCATGGGGAGGGAGAGAGAGAGAAATAGCCGATCTTATGGCTTGTAGCCCCGAGAGGGAGAGGTAGAGAGATAGCCGATCTTATGGATTGTAGCCCGGGGAGGGGGAGGGTGAGAGATAGCCGATGTTAGGTCTTGTAGCCTGGGGAGGGAGAGGGAGAGAGTTGGCCGATCTTATGGCTTGAAACTCGGGGAGAGAGAGCATGCGAGATAGCCGATCTTATGGCTTGTAGCTCGGGGAGGGAGAGGGAGAGAGATTGGCGATCTTACGGCTTGTAGCCCGGGGAAGGGGACGGAGAGAGATAGCCGATCTTACGGCTTGTAGCCCGGGGAAGGGTAGGGAGAGAGATAGCCGATCTTACGGCTTGTAGCCCGGGTAGAGAGAGGGAGAGAGCAAGCCGATCTTACGGCTTGTAGCACGGGGAGGGAGAGGGCGAGAGATAGGCGATCTTCCTACTTGTAGCCCGGCAAGGGGGAGGGAGCGAGATAGCCGATCTTACAGCTAGTAGCCGGGGGAGGGAGAGGGAGAGAGATAGCCGATCTTACGGCTTGTAGACCAGGAAGGGGGAGGGAGAGAGATAGCCGATCTTACGGCTTGTAGACCGGGAAGTGGGAGAGAAAGAGATAGCCGATCTTACGGCTTGTAGCCCGGGGAGGGAGACGGAGAGAGAAAGCCGATCTTATGGCTTGTAGCCCGGGGAGGGGTAGGGAGAGAGATAGCCGATCTTACGGCTTGTAGTCCGGGGAGGGGGAGGGAGAGAGATAGCCGATCTTATGGCTTGTAGCCCGGGGAGGGGTAGGGAGAGAGATAGCCGATCTTAAGGCTTGTAGCCCGGGGAGGGAGAGGGAGAGAGTTGGCCTATCTTACGGCTTGTAGCCTGGGGAGGGAGAGGGATAGAGATAGCCGATCTTATGTAATGTAGCCCGGGGAGGGAGAGAGATAGACGATCTTACGGCTTGTAGCTCGGGGAGCGGGAGGGAGAGAGATAGCCGATCTTACAGCTTGTAGCTTCGGGAGGGAGAGGGAGAGAGATAGCCGATCTTTTGGCTTGTAGCCCCGCGAGGGAGAGGGAGAGAGATAGCCGATCTTACGGCTTGTAGCCCGGGGAGGGGGAGGGAGAGAGATAGCTGATCTTACGCCTTGCTGCCCGGGGAGCGAGAGGGAGAGAGATAGCCGATCCTACGGCTTGTAGACCGGGAAGGGGGAGGGAGAGAGATAGACGATCTTACGGCCTGAAGCCCGGGGAGCGGGAGGGAGAGAGATAGCCGATCTTACAGCTTGTAGCCCCGGGAGGGAGAGGGAGAGAGCTAGCCGATCTTATGGCTTGTAGCCCCGAGAGGGAGAGGGAGAGAGATAGCCGATCTTACGGCTTGTAGCCCGGGGAGGGGGAGGGAGAGAGATAGCTGATCTTATGCCTTGCAGCCCGGGGAGGGAGAGGGAGAGAGATAGCCGATCTTACGGCTTGTAGACCGGGAAGGGGGAGGGAGAGAGATAGCCGATCTTACGGCTTGTAGCCCGGGGAGGGAAAGGGAGAGAGATAGCCGATCTTATGGAATGTAGCCCGGGGAGGGAGAGAGATAGACGATCTTACGGCTTGTAGCCCCGGGAGGGAGAGGGAGACAGATAGCCGATCTTATGGCTTGTAGCCCCGAGAGGGAGAGGGAGAGAGATAGCCGATCTTACGGCTTGTAGCCCCGAGAGGGAGAGGGAGAGAGATAGCCGATCTTACGGCTTGTAGCCCGGGGAGGGGTAGGGAGAGAGATAGCCGATCTTACGGCTTGTAGCCCGGGAGAAAGAGGGAGAGAGCAAGCCGATCTTATGTCTTGTAGCACGGGGAGGGAGAGGGAGAGTGTTATCCGATCTTACCGCTTTTAGCCTGGTAAGGGGGAGGGAGAGAGATAGCCGATCTTACGGCTTGTAGCCCGGGGAGAGAGAGGGAGAGAGCAAGCCGATCTTACGGCTTGTAGCACGGGGAGGGAGAGGGCGAGAGATAGGCGATCTTCCGGCTTGTAGCCCGGGAAGGGGGAGGGAGCGAGATAGCCGATCTTACGGCTAGTAGCCAGGGGAGGGAGAGGGAGAGAGATAGCCGGTCTTACGGCTTGTAGACCGGGAAGGAAGAGGGAGAGAGATAGCCGATCTTACGGCTTGTAGAGCGGGAAGTGGGAGGGAGAGAGATAGCCGATCTTACGGCTTGTAGCCCGGGGAGTGAGACGGAGAGAGATAGCCGATCTTATGGCTTGTAGCCCGGGGAGGGGTAGGGAGAGAGATAGCCGATCTTACGGCATGTAGCCCGGGGAGGGGGAGGGAGAGAGATAGCCGATCTTATGGCTTGTAGCCCGGGGAGGGGTAGGGAGAGAGATAGCCGATCTTACGGCTTGTAGCCCGGGGAGGGAGAGGGAGAGAGTTGGCCTATCTTTCAGCTTGTAGCCTGGGGAGGGAGAGGGATAGAGATAGCCGATCTTATGGAATGTAGCCCAGGGAGGGAGAGAGATAGACAATCTTACGGCTCGTAGCCCGGGGAGCGGGAGGGAGAGAGATAGCCGATCTTACAGCTTGTAGCTTCGGGAGGGAGAGGGAGAGAGATAGCCGATCTTACGCCTTGCAGCCCAGGGAGGGAGAGGGAGAGAGATAGCCGATCTTACGGCTTGTAGACCGGGAAGTGGGAGGGAGAGAGATAGACGATCTTTCGGCTTGTAGCCCGGGGAGCGGGAGAGAGAGAGATAGCCGATCTTACAGCTTGTAGCTTCGGGAGGGAGAGGGAGAGAGATAGCCGAACTTATGGCTTGTAGCCCCGAGAGGGAGAGGGAGAGAGATAGCCGATCTTATGGCTTGTAGCCCCGAGAGGGAGAGGGAGAGAGATAGCCGATCTTACGGCTTGTAGCCCGGGGAGCGGGAGGGAGAGAGATAGCTGATCTTATGCCTTGCAGCCCGGGGAGGGAGAGGGAGAGAGATAGCCGATCTTACGGCTTGTAGCCCCGGGAGGGAGAGGGAGAGAGATAGCCGATCTTACGGCTTGTAGCCCGGGGAGGGAGAGGGAGAGAGATAGCCGATCTTACGGCTTGTAACCCGGGAAGGGGGAGGGAGAGAGATAGCCGATCTTATGGCTTGTAGCCCGGGTAGGGAGAGGGAGAGAGTTGGCCGATCTTACGGCTTGTAGCCCGGGGAGGGAGAGGGAGAGAGATAGCCGATCTTATGGAATGTAGCCCGGGGAGGGAGAGTGATAGACGATCTGACGGCTTGTCGCCCCGGGAGGGAGAGGGAGAGAGATAGCTGATCTTATGGCTTGTAGCCCCGAGAGGGAGAGGGAGAGAGATAGCCGATCTTACGGCTTGTAACCCGGGGAGGGGGAGAGAGAGAGATAGCCGATCTTATGGCTTGTAGCCCCGAGAGGGAGAGGGAGAGAGATAGCCGATCTTACGGATTGTAGCCCGGGGAGGTGGAGGGAGAGAGATAGCCGATCTTATGGCTTGTAGCCCGGGGAGGGAGAGGGAGAGAGATAGCTGATCTTACGGCTTGTAGCCCGGGGAGGGGGAGGGAGAGAGATAGCTGATCTTATGCCTTGCAGCCCGGGGAGGGAGAGGGAGAGAGATAGCCGATCTTACGGCTTGTAGCCCGGGGAGGGGTAGGGAGAGAGATAGCCGATCTTACGGCTTGTAGCCCGGGGAGAGAGAGGGAGAGAGCAAGCCGATCTTATGTCTTGTAGCACGGGGAGGGAGAGGGAGAGTGTTATCCGATCTTACCGCTTTTAGCCTGGTAAGGGGGAGGGAGAGAGATAGCTGATCTTACGGCTTGTAGCCCGGGGAGAGAGAGGGAGAGAGCAAGCCGATCTTACGGCTTGTAGCACGGGGAGGGAGAGGGCGAGAGATAGGCGATCTTCCGGCTTGTAGCCCGGGAAGGGGGAGGGAGCGAGATAGCCGATCTTACGGCTAGTAGCCAGGGGAGGGAGAGGGAGAGAGATAGCCGGTCTTACGGCTTGTAGACCGGGAAGGAAGAGGGAGAGAGATAGCCGATCTTACGGCTTGTAGAGCGGGAAGTGGGAGGGAGAGAGATAGCCGATCTTACGGCTTGTAGCCCGGGGAGTGAGACGGAGAGAGATAGCCGATCTTATGGCTTGTAGCCCGGGGAGGGGTAGGGAGAGAGATAGCCGATCTTACGGCATGTAGCCCGGGGAGGGGGAGGGAGAGAGATAGCCGATCTTATGGCTTGTAGCCCGGGGAGGGGTAGGGAGAGAGATAGCCGATCTTACGGCTTGTAGCCCGGGGAGGGAGAGGGAGAGAGTTGGCCTATCTTTCAGCTTGTAGCCTGGGGAGGGAGAGGGATAGAGATAGCCGATCTTATGGAATGTAGCCCAGGGAGGGAGAGAGATAGACAATCTTACGGCTCGTAGCCCGGGGAGCGGGAGGGAGAGAGATAGCCGATCTTACGCCTTGCAGCCCAGGGAGGGAGAGGGAGAGAGATAGCCGATCTTACGGCTTGTAGACCGGGAAGTGGGAGGGAGAGAGATAGACGATCTTTCGGCTTGTAGCCCGGGGAGCGGGAGAGAGAGAGATAGCCGATCTTACAGCTTGTAGCTTCGGGAGGGAGAGGGAGAGAGATAGCCGAACTTATGGCTTGTAGCCCCGAGAGGGAGAGGGAGAGAGATAGCCGATCTTATGGCTTGTAGCCCCGAGAGGGAGAGGGAGAGAGATAGCCGATCTTACGGCTTGTAGCCCGGGGAGCGGGAGGGAGAGAGATAGCTGATCTTATGCCTTGCAGCCCGGGGAGGGAGAGGGAGAGAGATAGCCGATCTTACGGCTTGTAGCCCCGGGAGGGAGAGGGAGAGAGATAGCCGATCTTACGGCTTGTAGCCCGGGGAGGGAGAGGGAGAGAGATAGCCGATCTTACGGCTTGTAACCCGGGAAGGGGGAGGGAGAGAGATAGCCGATCTTATGGCTTGTAGCCCGGGTAGGGAGAGGGAGAGAGTTGGCCGATCTTACGGCTTGTAGCCCGGGGAGGGAGAGGGAGAGAGATAGCCGATCTTATGGAATGTAGCCCGGGGAGGGAGAGTGATAGACGATCTTACGGCTTGTCGCCCCGGGAGGGAGAGGGAGAGAGATAGCTGATCTTATGGCTTGTAGCCCCGAGAGGGAGAGGGAGAGAGATAGCCGATCTTACGGCTTGTAACCCGGGGAGGGGGAGAGAGAGAGATAGCCGATCTTATGGCTTGTAGCCCCGAGAGGGAGAGGGAGAGAGATAGCCGATCTTACGGATTGTAGCCCGGGGAGGTGGAGGGAGAGAGATAGCCGATCTTATGGCTTGTAGCCCGGGGAGGGAGAGGGAGAGAGATAGCTGATCTTACGGCTTGTAGCCCGGGGAGGGGGAGGGAGAGAGATAGCTGATCTTATGCCTTGCAGCCCGGGGAGGGAGAGGGAGAGAGATAGCCGATCTTATGGCTTGTAGACCGGGAAGGGGGAGGGAGATAGATAGCCGATCTTACGGCTTGTAGACCGGGAAGGGGGAGGGAGAGAGATAGCCAATCTTACGGCTTGTAGCCCGGGGAGGGAGAGGGAGAGAGTTGGCCGATCTTACGGCTTGTAGCCCGGGGAGGGAGAGGGAGAGAGATAGCCGATCTTATGGAATGTAGCCCTGGGAGGGAGAGAGATAGACGATCTTACGGCTTGTAGCCCCGGGAGGGAGAGGGAGAGAGATAGCCGATCTTATGGCTTGTAGCCCCGAGAGGGAGAGGGAGAGAGATAGCCGATCTTACGGCTTGTAGCCCTGGGAGGGAGAGGGAGAGAGATAGCCGATCTTACGGCTTGTATCCCGGGGAGGGGGAGGGAGAGAGATAGCTGATCTTACGCCTTGCAGCCCGGGGAGGGAGAGGGAGAGAGATAACCGATCTTACGGCTTGTAGACCGGGAAGGGGGAGGGAGAGAGATAGCCGACCTTAGAGCTTGTAGCTTCGGGAGGGAGAGGGAGAGAGATAGCCGATCTTATGGCTTGTAGCCCCGAGAGGGAGAGGGAGAGAGATAGCCGATCTTACGGCTTGTAGCCCGGGGAGGGGGAGGGAGAGAGATAGCTGATCTTATGCCTTGCAGCCCGGGGATGGAGAGGGAGAGAGATAGCCGATCTTACGGCTTGTAGACCGGGAAGGGGGAGGGAGGGAGATAGCCGATCTTACGGCTTGTAGCCCAGGGAGGGAGAGGGAGAGAGTTGGCCGATCTTACGGCTTATAGCCCGGGGAGGGAGAGGGAGAGAGATAGCCGATCTTATGGAATGTAGCCCGGGGAGGAAGAGGGATGATCTTACGGCTTGTAGCCCCGGGAGGGAGAGGGAGAGAGATAGCCGATCTTATGGCTTGTAGCCCGGGGAGGGGGAGAGAGAGAGATAGCCGATCTTATGGCTTGTAGCCCCGAGAGGGAGAGGGAGAGAGATAGCCGATCTTACGGATTGTGGCGCGGGGAAGGGGACGGAGAGAGATAGCCGATCTTACGGCTTGTAGCCCGGGGAGGGGTAGTGAGAGAGCAAGCCGATCTTATGGCTTGTAGCACGGGGAGGGAGAGGGAGAGTGTTAGCCGATCTTACCGCTTTTAGCCTGATAAGGGGGAGGGAGAGAGATAGCCGATCTCACGGCTTGTAGCCCGGGGAGGGAGAGAGATAGACGATCTTACGGCTTGTAGCCCCGGGAGGGAGAGGGAGAGAGATAGCCGATCTTATGGCTTGTCGCCCCGAGAGGGAGAGGGAGAGAGATAGCCGATCTTACGGCTTGTAGCCCGGGGAGGGGGAGAGAGAGAGATAGCCGATCTTATGGCTTGTAGCCCCGAGAGGGAGATAGAGAGAGATAGCCGATCTTACGGATTGTAGCCCGGGGAGGGAGAGGGAGAGAGTTGGCCGATCTTACGGCTTGAAGCTCGGGGAGAGAGAGCAAGCAAGATAGCCGCTCTTATGGCTTGTAGCCCGGGGAGGGAGAGGGAGAGAGATCGGCGATCTTACGGCTTGTAGCCCGGGGAGGGAGAGGGAGTGAGATAGCCGATCTTACGGCTTGTAGCCCGGGGAGGGAGAGGGAGAGAGATAGCCGATCTTACGGCTTGTAACCCGGGAAGGGAGAGGGAGAGAGATAGCCGATCTTACGGCTTGTAACCCGGGAAGGGGGAGGGAGAGAGATAGCCGATCTTATGGCTTGTAGCCCGGGTAGGGAGAGGGAGAGAGTTGGCCGATCTTACGGCTTGTAGCCCGGGGAGGGAGAGGGAGAGAGATAGCCGATCTTATGGAATGTAGCCCGGGGAGGGAGAGTGATAGACGATCTTACGGCTTGTCGCCCCGGGAGGGAGAGGGAGAGAGATAGCTGATCTTATGGCTTGTAGCCCCGAGAGGGAGAGGGAGAGAGATAGCCGATCTTACGGCTTGTAACCCGGGGAGGGGGAGAGAGAGAGATAGCCGATCTTATGGCTTGTAGCCCCGAGAGGGAGAGGGAGAGAGATAGCCGATCTTACGGATTGTAGCCCGGGGAGGTGGAGGGAGAGAGATAGCCGATCTTATGGCTTGTAGCCCGGGGAGGGAGAGGGAGAGAGATAGCTGATCTTACGGCTTGTAGCCCGGGGAGGGGGAGGGAGAGAGATAGCTGATCTTATGCCTTGCAGCCCGGGGAGGGAGAGGGAGAGAGATAGCCGATCTTATGGCTTGTAGACCGGGAAGGGGGAGGGTGATAGATAGCCGATCTTACGGCTTGTAGACCGGGAAGGGGGAGGGAGAGAGATAGCCAATCTTACGGCTTGTAGCCCGGGGAGGGAGAGGGAGAGAGTTGGCCGATCTTACGGCTTGTAGCCCGGGGAGGGAGAGGGAGAGAGATAGCCGATCTTATGGAATGTAGCCCTGGGAGGGAGAGGGAGAGAGATAACCGATCTTACGGCTTGTAGACCGGGAATGGGGAGGGAGAGAGATAGCCGATCTTACAGCTTGTAGCTTCGGGAGGGAGAGGGAGAGAGATAGCCGATCTTATGGCTTGTAGCCCCGAGAGGGAGAGGGAGAGAGATAGCCGATCTTACGGCTTGTAGCCCGGGGAGGGGGAGGGAGAGAGATAGCTGATCTTATGCCTTGCAGCCCGGGGAGGGAGAGGGAGAGAGATAGCCGATCTTACGGCTTGTAGACCGGAAAGGGGGAGGGAGGGAGATAGCCGATCTTACGGCTTGTAGCCCAGGGAGGGAGAGGGAGAGAGTTGGCCGATCTTACGGCTTATAGCCCGGGGAGGGAGAGGGAGAGAGATAGCCGATCTTATGGAATGTAGCCCGGGGAGGAAGAGGGATGATCTTACGGCTTGTAGCCCCGGGAGGGAGAGGGAGAGAGATAGCCGATCTTATGGCTTGTAGCCCGGGGAGGGGGAGAGAGAGAGATAGCCGATCTTATGGCTTGTAGCCCCGAGAGGGAGAGGGAGAGAGATAGCCGATCTTACGGATTGTGGCGCGGGGAAGGGGACGGAGAGAGATAGCCGATCTTACGGCTTGTAGCCCGGGGAGGGGTAGTGAGAGAGCAAGCCGATCTTATGGCTTGTAGCACGGGGAGGGAGAGGGAGAGTGTTAGCCGATCTTACCGCTTTTAGCCTGATAAGGGGGAGGGAGAGAGATAGCCGATCTCACGGCTTGTAGCCCGGGGAGGGAGAGAGATAGACGATCTTACGGCTTGTAGCCCCGGGAGGGAGAGGGAGAGAGATAGCCGATCTTATGGCTTGTCGCCCCGAGAGGGAGAGGGAGAGAGATAGCCGATCTTACGGCTTGTAGCCCGGGGAGGGGGAGAGAGAGAGATAGCCGATCTTATGGCTTGTAGCCCCGAGAGGGAGATAGAGAGAGACAGCCGATCTTACGGATTGTAGCCCGGGGAGTGAGAGGGAGAGAGTTGGCCGATCTTACGGCTTGAAGCTCGGGGAGAGAGAGCAAGCAAGATAGCCGCTCTTATGGCTTGTAGCCCGGGGAGGGAGAGGGAGAGAGATCGGCGATCTTACGGCTTGTAGCCCGGGGAAGGGGACGGAGAGAGATAGCCGATCTTACGGCTTGTAGCCCGGGGAGGGGTAGGGAGAGAGATAGCCGATCTTACGGCTTGTAGCCCGGGTAGAGAAAGGGAGAGAGCAAGCCGATCTTATGGCTTGTAGCACGGGGAGGGAGAGGGAGAGTGTTAGCCGATCTTACCGCTTTTAGCCTGGTAAGGGGGAGGGAGAGAGATAGCCGATCTCACGGCTTGTAGCCCGGGAGGGAGAGAGATAGACGATCTTACGGCTTGTAGCCCCGGGAGGGAGAGGGAGAGAGATAGCCGATCTTATGGCTTGTAGCCCCGAGAGGGAGAGGGAGAGAGATAGCCGATCTTACGGCTTGTATCCCGGGGAGGGGGAGGGAGAGAGATAGCTGATCTTACGCCTTGCAGCCCGGGGAGGGAGAGGGAGAGAGATAGCCGATCTTACGGCTTGTAGACCGGGAAGGGGGAGGGAGAGAGATAGCCGATCTTACAGCTTGTAGCTTCGTGAGGGAGAGGGAGAGAGATAGCCGATCTTATGGCTTGTAGCCCCGAGAGGGAGAGGGAGAGAGATAGCCGATCTTACGGCTTGTAGCCCGGGGATGGGGGAGGGAGAGAGATAGCTGATCTTATGCCTTGCAGCCCGGGGAGGGAGAGGGAGAGAGATAGCCGATCTGACGGCTTGTAGACCGGGAAGGGGGAGGGAGGGAGATAGCCGATCTTACGGCTTGTAGCCCGGGGAGGGAGAGGGAGAGAGTTGGCCGATCTTACGGCTTATAGCCCGGGGAGGGAGAGGGAGAGAGATAGCCGATCTTATGGAATGTAGCCCGGGGAGGGAGAGGGATGATCTTACGGCTTGTAGCCCCGGGAGGGAGAGGGAGAGAGATAGCCGATCTTACGGATTGTAGCCCGGGGAGGGGGAGAGAGAGAGATAGCCGATCTTATGGCTTGTAGCCCCGAGAGGGAGAGGGAGAGAGATAGCCGATCTTACGGATTGTGGCCCGGGGAGGGGGAGGGAGAGAGATAGCCGATCTTAGGTCTTGTAGCCCAGGGAGGGAGAGGGAGAGAGTTGGCCGATCTTACGGCTTGAAGCTCGGGGAGAGAGAGCAAGCGAGATAGCCGATCTTATGGCTTGTAGCCCGGGGAGGGAGAGGGAGAGAGATCGGCGATCTTACGGCTTGTAGCCCGGGGAAGGGGACGGAGAGAGATAGCCGATCTTACGGCTTGTAGCCCGGGGAGGGGTAGGGAGAGAGATAGCCGATCTTACGGCTTGTAGCCCGGGTAGAGAGAGGGAGAGAGCAAGCCGATCTTATGGCTTGTAGCACGGGGAGGGAGAGGGAGAGTGTTAGCCGATCTTACCGCTCTTAGCCTGGTAAGGGGGAGGGAGAGAGATAGCCGATCTCACGGCTTGTAGCCCGGGGAGGGAGAGAGATAGACGATCTTACGGCTTGTAGCCCCGGGAGGGAGAGGGAGAGAGATAGCCGATCTTATGGCTTGTAGCCCCGAGAGGGAGAGGGAGAGAGATAGCCGATCTTACGGCTTGTAGCCCGGGGAGGGGGAGAGAGAGAGATAGCCGATCTTATAGCTTGTAGCCCCGAGAGGGAGAGGGAGAGAGATAGCCGATCTTACGGATTGTAGCCCGGGGAGGGGGAGGGAGAGAGATAGCCGATCTTAGGTCTTGTAGCCCGGGGAGGGAGAGGGAGAGAGTTGGCCGATCTTACGGCTTGAAGCTCGGGGAGAGAGAGCAAGCGAGATAGCCGATCTTATGGCTTGTAGCCCGGGGAGGGAGAGGGAGAGAGATCGGCGATCTTACGGCTTGTAGCCCGGGGAAGGGGACGGAGAGAGATAGCCGATCTTACGGCTTGTAGCCCGGGGAGGGGTAGGGAGAGAGATAGCTGATCTTACGGCTTGTAGCCCGGGTAGAGAGAGGGAGAGAGCAAGCCGATCTTATGGCTTGTAGCACGGGGAGGGAGAGGGAGAGTGTTAGCCGATCTTACCGCTTTTCGCCTGGTAAGGGCGAGGGAGAGAGATAGCCGATCTCACGACTTGTAGCCCGGGGAGAGAGAGGGAGAGAGCAAGCCGATCTTACGGCTTGTAGCACGGGGAGGGAGAGGGCGAGAGATAGGCGATCTTCCGGCTTGTAGCCCGGGAAGGGGGAGGGAGCAAGATAGCCGATCTTACGGCTAGTAGCCAGGGGAGGGAGAGTGAGAGAGATAGCCGATCTTACGGCTTGTAGACCGGGAAGGGGGAGGGAGAGAGATAGCCGATCTTACGGCTTGTAGACAGGGAAGTGGGAGGGAAAGAGATAGCCGATCTTACGGCTTATAGCCCGGGGAGGGAGACGGAGAGAGATAGCCGATCTTATGGCTTGTAGCCCGGGGAGGGGTAGGGAGAGAGATAGCCGATCTTACGGCTTGTAGCCCGGGGAGGGGGAGGGAGAGAGTTAGCCGATCTTATGGCTTGTAGCCCGGGGAGGGGTAGGGAGAGAGATAGCCGATCTTACGGCTTGTAGCCCGGGGAGGGAGAGGGAGAGAGTTGGCCTATCTTATGGCTTGTAGCCTGGGGAGGGAGAGGGATAGAGATAGCCGATCTTATGGAATGTAGCCCGGGGAGGGAGAGAGATAGACGATCTTACGGCTTGTAGCCCGGGGAGCGGGAGGGAAAGAGATAGCCGATCTTACAGCTTGTAGCTTCGGGAGGGAGAGGGAGAGAGATAGCCGATCTTATGGCTTGTAGCCCCGAGAGGGAGAGGGAGAGAGATAGCCGATCTTACGGCTTGTAGCTCGGTGAGGGGGAGGGAGAGAGATAGCTGATCTTATGCCTTGCAGCCCGGGGAGGGAGAGGGAGAGAGATAGCCGATCTTACGGCTTGTAGCCCGGGGAGGGGTAGGGAGAGAGATAGCCGATCTTACGGCTTGTAGCACGGGGAGGGAGAGGGAGAGTGTTAGCCGATCTTACGGCTTGTAGCCCGGGGAGAGAGAGGGAGAGAGCAAGCCGATCTTACGGCTTGTAGCCCCGGGATGGGTAGGGAGAGAGATAGCCGATCTTACGGCTTGTAGCCCGGGGAGAGAGAGGGTGAGAGCAAGCCGATCTTACGGCTTCTAGCCCGGGGAGGTGGAGGGAGAGAGATAGCCGATATTAGGTCTTGTAGCCCGGGGAGGGAGAGGGAGAGAGTTGGCCGATCTTACGGCTTATAGCCCGGGGAGAGAGAGGGAGAGAGATAGTTGATCTTACGCCTTGCAGCCCGGGAAGGGGGAAGGAGAGAGATAGCCGATCTTACGGCTAGTAGCCGGGGGAGGAAGAGGGAGAGAGATAGCCGATCTTACGGCTTGTAGACCGGGAAGGGGGAGGGAGAGAGATAGCCGATCTTACGGCTTGTAGACCGGGAAGTGGGAGGGAGAGAGCAAGCCGATCTTACGGCTTGTAGCACGGGGAGGGGGAGGGAGAGAGATAGCCGATCTTACGGCTTGTAGCCCGGGGAGGGGTAGGGAGAGAGATAGCCGATCTTACGGCTTGTAGCCGGGGGAGGGAGAGGGAGAGAGATAGCCGATCTTACGGCTTGTAGACCGGGAAGGGGGAGGGAGAGAGATAGCCGATCTTACGGCTTGTAGACCGGGAAGTGGGAGGGAGAGAGATAGCCGATCTTACGGCTTGTAGCCCGGGGAGGGAGAGGGAAAGAGATAGCCGATCTTACGGCTTGTAGCCCGGGGAGGGGTATGGAGAGAGATAGCCGATCTTACGGCTTGTAGCCCGGGGAGGGGGAGGGTGAGAGATAGCTGATCTTACGCCTTGCAGCCCGGGGAGGGAGAGGGAGGGAGATAGCCGACCTTACGGCTTGTGGACCGGGAAGGGGGAGGGAGAGAGATAGATCATCTTATGGCTTGTAGCCCGGGGAGCGGGAGGGAGAGAGATAGCTGATCTTATGCCTTGCAGCCCGGGGAGGGAGAGGGAGAGAGCTAGCCGATCTTACGGCTTGTAGACCGGGAACGGGGAGGGAGAGAGATAGCCGATCTTACGGCTTGTAGCCCGGGGAGGGAGAGGGAGAGAGATAGCCGATCTTACGGCTTGTAGCCCGGGAAGGGGGCGGGAGAGAGATAGCCGATCTTATGGCTTGTAGCCCGGGGAGGGTGAGGGAGAGAGTTGGCCGATCTTACGGCTTGTAGCCCGGGGAGGGAGAGGGAGAGAGATAACCGATCTTATGGAATGTAGCCCGGGGAGGGAGAGAGATAGACAATCTTACGGCTTGTAGCCCCGGGAGGGAGAGGGAGAGAGATAGCCGATCTTATGGCTTGTAGCCCCGAGAGGGAGAGGGAGAGAGATAGCCGATCTTATGGCTTGTAGCCCCGAGAGGGAGAGGGAGAGAGATAGCCGATCTTACGGATTGTAGCCCGGGGAGGGGGAGAGAGAGAGATAGCCGATCTTATGGCTTGTAGCCCCGAGAGGGAGAGGGAGAGAGATAGCCGATCTTACGGATTGTAGCCCGGGGAGGGGGAGGGAGAGAGATAGCCGATCTTAGGTCTTGTAGTCCGGGGAGGGAGAGGGAGAGAGTTGGCCGATCTTACGGCTTGAAGCTCGGGGAGAGAGAGCAAGCGAGATAGCCGATCTTATGGCTTGTAGCCCGGGGAGGGAGAGGGAGAGAGATCGGCGATCTTACGGCTTGTAGCCCGGGGAAGGGGACGGAGAGAGATAGCCGATCTTACGGCTTGTAGCCCGGGGAGGGGTAGGGAGAGAGATAGCTGATCTTACGGCTTGTAGCCCGGGTAGAGAGAGGGAGAGAGCAAGCCGATCTTATGGCTTGTAGCACGGGGAGGGAGAGGGAGAGTGTTAGCCGATCTTACCGCTTTTCGCCTCGTAAGGGCGAGGGAGAGAGATAGCCGATCTCACGGCTTGTAGCCCGGGGAGAGAGAGGGAGAGAGCAAGCCGATCTTACGGCTTGTAGCACGGGGAGGGGGAGGGCGAGAGATAGGCGATCTTCCGGCTTGTAGCCCGGGAAGGGAGAGGGAGAGAGATAGCCGATCTTATGGCTTGTAGCCCCGAGAGGGAGAGGGAGAGAGATAGCCGATCTTACGGCTTGTATCCCGGGGAGGGGGAGGGAGAGAGATAGCTGATCTTACGCCTTGCAGCCCGGGGAGGGAGAGGGAGAGAGATAGCCGATCTTACGGCTTGTAGACCGGGAAGGGGGAGGGAGAGAGCTAGCCGATCTTACAGCTTGTAGCTTCGTGAGGGAGAGGGAGAGAGATAGCCGATCTTATGGCTTGTAGCCCCGAGAGGGAGAGGGAGAGAGATAGCCGATCTTACGGCTTGTAGCCCGGGGAGGGGGAGGGAGAGAGATAGCTGATCTTATGCCTTGCAGCCCGGGGAGGGAGAGGGAGAGAGATAGCCGATCTGACGGCTTGTAGCCCGGGAAGGGGGAGGGAGAGAGATAGCCGATCTTATGGAATGTAGCCCGGGGAGGGAGAGAGATAGACGATCTTACGGCTTGTAGCCCGGGGAGCGGGAGGGAGAGAGATAGCCGATCTTACAGCTTGTAGCTTCGGGAGGGAGAGGGAGAGAGATAGCCGATCTTATGGCTTGTAGCCCCGAGAGGGAGAGGGAGAGAGATAGCCGATCTTACGGCTTGTAGCTCGGTGAGGGGGAGGGAGAGAGATAGCTGATCTTATGCCTTGCAGCCCGGGGAGGGAGAGGGAGAGAGATAGCCGATCTTACGGCTTGTAGCCCGGGGAGGGGTAGGGAGAGAGATAGCCGATCTTACGGCTTGTAGCACGGGGAGGGAGAGGGAGAGTGTTAGCCGATCTTACGGCTTGTAGCCCGGGGAGAGAGAGGGAGAGAGCAAGCCGATCTTACGGCTTGTAGCCCCGGGATGGGTAGGGAGAGAGATAGCCGATCTTACGGCTTGTAGCCCGGGGAGAGAGAGGGTGAGAGCAAGCCGATCTTACGGCTTCTAGCCCGGGGAGGTGGAGGGAGAGAGATAGCCGATATTAGGTCTTGTAGCCCGGGGAGGGAGAGGGAGAGAGTTGGCCGATCTTACGGCTTATAGCCCGGGGAGAGAGAGGGAGAGAGCAAGCCGATCTTACGGCTTGTAGCACGGGGAGGGGGAGGGAGAGAGATAGCCGATCTTACGGCTTGTAGCCCGGGGAGGGGTAGGGAGAGAGATAGCCGATCTTACGGCTTGTAGCCGGGGGAGGGAGAGGGAGAGAGATAGCCGATCTTACGGCTTGTAGACCGGGAAGGGGGAGGGAGAGAGATAGCCGATCTTACGGCTTGTAGACCGGGAAGTGGGAGGGAGAGAGATAGCCGATCTTACGGCTTGTAGCCCGGGGAGGGAGAGGGAAAGAGATAGCCGATCTTACGGCTTGTAGCCCGGGGAGGGGTATGGAGAGAGATAGCCGATCTTACGGCTTGTAGCCCGGGGAGGGGGAGGGTGAGAGATAGCTGATCTTACGCCTTGCAGCCCGGGGAGGGAGAGGGAGGGAGATAGCCGACCTTACGGCTTGTGGACCGGGAAGGGGGAGGGAGAGAGATAGATCATCTTATGGCTTGTAGCCCGGGGAGCGGGAGGGAGAGAGATAGCTGATCTTATGCCTTGCAGCCCGGGGAGGGAGAGGGAGAGAGCTAGCCGATCTTACGGCTTGTAGACCGGGAACGGGGAGGGAGAGAGATAGCCGATCTTACGGCTTGTAGCCCGGGGAGGGAGAGGGAGAGAGATAGCCGATCTTACGGCTTGTAGCCCGGGAAGGGGGCGGGAGAGAGATAGCCGATCTTATGGCTTGTAGCCCGGGGAGGGTGAGGGAGAGAGTTGGCCGATCTTACGGCTTGTAGCCCGGGGAGGGAGAGGGAGAGAGATAACCGATCTTATGGAATGTAGCCCGGGGAGGGAGAGAGATAGACAATCTTACGGCTTGTAGCCCCGGGAGGGAGAGGGAGAGAGATAGCCGATCTTATGGCTTGTAGCCCCGAGAGGGAGAGGGAGAGAGATAGCCGATCTTATGGCTTGTAGCCCCGAGAGGGAGAGGGAGAGAGATAGCCGATCTTACGGATTGTAGCCCGGGGAGGGGGAGAGAGAGAGATAGCCGATCTTATGGCTTGTAGCCCCGAGAGGGAGAGGGAGAGAGATAGCCGATCTTACGGATTGTAGCCCGGGGAGGGGGAGGGAGAGAGATAGCCGATCTTAGGTCTTGTAGTCCGGGGAGGGAGAGGGAGAGAGTTGGCCGATCTTACGGCTTGAAGCTCGGGGAGAGAGAGCAAGCGAGATAGCCGATCTTATGGCTTGTAGCCCGGGGAGGGAGAGGGAGAGAGATCGGCGATCTTACGGCTTGTAGCCCGGGGAAGGGGACGGAGAGAGATAGCCGATCTTACGGCTTGTAGCCCGGGGAGGGGTAGGGAGAGAGATAGCTGATCTTACGGCTTGTAGCCCGGGTAGAGAGAGGGCGAGAGCAAGCCGATCTTATGGCTTGTAGCACGGGGAGGGAGAGGGAGAGTGTTAGCCGATCTTACCGCTTTTCGCCTCGTAAGGGCGAGGGAGAGAGATAGCCGATCTCACGGCTTGTAGCCCGGGGAGAGAGAGGGAGAGAGCAAGCCGATCTTACGGCTTGTAGCACGGGGAGGGGGAGGGCGAGAGATAGGCGATCTTCCGGCTTGTAGCCCGGGAAGGGAGAGGGAGAGAGATAGCCGATCTTATGGCTTGTAGCCCCGAGAGGGAGAGGGAGAGAGATAGCCGATCTTACGGCTTGTATCCCGGGGAGGGGGAGGGAGAGAGATAGCTGATCTTACGCCTTGCAGCCCGGGGAGGGAGAGGGAGAGAGATAGCCGATCTTACGGCTTGTAGACCGGGAAGGGGGAGGGAGAGAGCTAGCCGATCTTACAGCTTGTAGCTTCGTGAGGGAGAGGGAGAGAGATAGCCGATCTTATGGCTTGTAGCCCCGAGAGGGAGAGGGAGAGAGATAGCCGATCTTACGGCTTGTAGCCCGGGGAGGGGGAGGGAGAGAGATAGCTGATCTTATGCCTTGCAGCCCGGGGAGGGAGAGGGAGAGAGATAGCCGATCTGACGGCTTGTAGACCGGGAAGGGGGAGGGAGGGAGATAGCCGATCTTACGGCTTGTAGCCCGGGGAGGGAGAGGGAGAGAGTTGGCCGATCTTACGGCTTATAGCCCGGGGAGGGAGAGGGAGAGAGATAGCCGATCTTATGGAATGTAGCCCGGGGAGGGAGAGGGATGATCTTACGGCTTGTAGCCCCGGGAGGGAGAGGGAGAGAGATAGCCGATCTTACGGATTGTAGCCCGGGGAGGGGGAGAGAGAGAGATAGCCGATCTTATGGCTTGTAGCCCCGAGAGGGAGAGGGAGAGAGATAGCCGATCTTACGGATTGTGGCCCGGGGAGGGGGAGGGAGAGAGATAGCCGATCTTAGGTCTTGTAGCCCAGGGAGGGAGAGGGAGAGAGTTGGCCGATCTTACGGCTTGAAGCTCGGGGAGAGAGAGCAAGCGAGATAGCCGATCTTATGGCTTGTAGCCCGGGGAGGGAGAGGGAGAGAGATCGGCGATCTTACGGCTTGTAGCCCGGGGAAGGGGACGGAGAGAGATAGCCGATCTTACGGCTTGTAGCCCGGGGAGGGGTAGGGAGAGAGATAGCCGATCTTACGGCTTGTAGCCCGGGTAGAGAGAGGGAGAGAGCAAGCCGATCTTATGGCTTGTAGCACGGGGAGGGAGAGGGAGAGTGTTAGCCGATCTTACCGCTTTTAGCCTGGTAAGGGGGAGGGAGAGAGATAGCCGATCTCACGGCTTGTAGCCCGGGGAGGGAGAGAGATAGACGATCTTACGGCTTGTAGCCCCGGGAGGGAGAGGGAGAGAGATAGCCGATCTTATGGCTTGTAGCCCCGAGAGGGAGAGGGAGAGAGATAGCCGATCTTACGGCTTGTAGCCCGGGGAGGGGGAGAGAGAGAGATAGCCGATCTTATAGCTTGTAGCCCCGAGAGGGAGAGGGAGAGAGATAGCCGATCTTACGGATTGTAGCCCGGGGAGGGGGAGGGAGAGAGATAGCCGATCTTAGGTCTTGTAGCCCGGGGAGGGAGAGGGAGAGAGTTGGCCGATCTTACGGCTTGAAGCTCGGGGAGAGAGAGCAAGCGAGATAGCCGATCTTATGGCTTGTAGCCCGGGGAGGGAGAGGGAGAGAGATCGGCGATCTTACGGCTTGTAGCCCGGGGAAGGGGACGGAGAGAGATAGCCGATCTTACGGCTTGTAGCCCGGGGAGGGGTAGGGAGAGAGATAGCTGATCTTACGGCTTGTAGCCCGGGTAGAGAGAGGGAGAGAGCAAGCCGATCTTATGGCTTGTAGCACGGGGAGGGAGAGGGAGAGTGTTAGCCGATTTTACCGCTTTTCGCCTGGTAAGGGCGAGGGAGAGAGATAGCCGATCTCACGACTTGTAGCCCGGGGAGAGAGAGGGAGAGAGCAAGCCGATCTTACGGCTTGTAGCACGGGGAGGGAGAGGGCGAGAGATAGGCGATCTTCCGGCTTGTAGCCCGGGAAGGGGGAGGGAGCAAGATAGCCGATCTTACGGCTAGTAGCCAGGGGAGGGAGAGTGAGAGAGATAGCCGATCTTATGGCTTGTAGACCGGGAAGGGGGAGGGAGAGAGATAGCCGATCTAACGGCTTGTAGACAGGGAAGTGGGAGGGAAAGAGATAGCCGATCTTACGGCTTATAGCCCGGGGAGGGAGACGGAGAGAGATAGCCGATCTTATGGCTTGTAGCCCGGGGAGGGGTAGGGAGAGAGATAGCCGATCTTACGGCTTGTAGCCCGGGGAGGGGGAGGGAGAGAGTTAGCCGATCTTATGGCTTGTAGCCCGGGGAGGGGTAGGGAGAGAGATAGCCGATCTTACGGCTTGTAGCCCGGGGAGGGAGAGGGAGAGAGTTGGCCTATCTTATGGCTTGTAGCCTGGGGAGGGAGAGGGATAGAGATAGCCGATCTTATGGAATGTAGCCCGGGGAGGGAGAGAGATAGACGATCTTACGGCTTGTAGCCCGGGGAGCGGGAGGGAGAGAGATAGCCGATCTTACAGCTTGTAGCTTCGGGAGGGAGAGGGAGAGAGATAGTCGATCTTATGGCTTGTAGCCCCGAGAGGGAGAGGGAGAGAGATAGCCGATCTTACGACTTGTAGCTCGGTGAGGGGGAGGGAGAGAGATAGCTGATCTTATGCCTTGCAGCCCGGGGAGGGAGAGGGAGAGAGATAGCCGATCTTACGGCTTGTAGCCCGGGGAGGGGTAGGGAGAGAGATAGCCGATCTTACGGCTTGTAGCACGGGGAGGGAGAGGGAGAGTGTTAGCCGATCTTACGGCTTGTAGCCCGGGGAGAGAGAGGGAGAGAGCAAGCCGATCTTACGGCTTGTAGCCCCGGGATGGGTAGGGAGAGAGATAGCCGATCTTACGGCTTGTAGCCCGGGGAGAGAGAGGGTGAGAGCAAGCCGATCTTACGGCTTCTAGCCCGGGGAGGTGGAGGGAGAGAGATAGCCGATATTAGGTCTTGTAGCCCGGGGAGGGAGAGGGAGAGAGTTGGCCGATCTTACGGCTTATAGCCCGGGGAGAGAGAGGGAGAGAGATAGTTGATCTTACGCCTTGCAGCCCGGGAAGGGGGAAGGAGAGAGATAGCCGATCTTACGGCTAGTAGCCGGGGGAGGAAGAGGGAGAGAGATAGCCGATCTTACGGCTTGTAGACCGGGAAGGGGGAGGGAGAGAGATAGCCGATCTTACGGCTTGTAGACCGGGAAGTGGGAGGGAGAGAGCAAGCCGATCTTACGGCTTGTAGCCCGGGGAGGGGTAGGGAGAGAGATAGCCGATCTTACGGCTTGTAGCCGGGGGAGGGAGAGGGAGAGAGATAGCCGATCTTATGGCTTGTAGCCCCGAGAGGGAGAGGGAGAGAGATAGCCGATCTTACGGCTTGTAGCCCGGGGAGGGGGAGAGAGAGAGATAGCCGATCTTATAGCTTGTAGCCCCGAGAGGGAGAGGGAGAGAGATAGCCGATCTTACGGATTGTAGCCCGGGGAGGGGGAGGGAGAGAGATAGCCGATCTTAGGTCTTGTAGCCCGGGGAGGGAGAGGGAGAGAGTTGGCCGATCTTACGGCTTGAAGCTCGGGGAGAGAGAGCAAGCGAGATAGCCGATCTTATGGCTTGTAGCCCGGGGAGGGAGAGGGAGAGAGATCGGCGATCTTACGGCTTGTAGCCCGGGGAAGGGGACGGAGAGAGATAGCCGATCTTACGGCTTGTAGCCCGGGGAGGGGTAGGGAGAGAGATAGCTGATCTTACGGCTTGTAGCCCGGGTAGAGAGAGGGAGAGAGCAAGCCGATCTTATGGCTTGTAGCACGGGGAGGGAGAGGGAGAGTGTTAGCCGATTTTACCGCTTTTCGCCTGGTAAGGGCGAGGGAGAGAGATAGCCGATCTCACGACTTGTAGCCCGGGGAGAGAGAGGGAGAGAGCAAGCCGATCTTACGGCTTGTAGCACGGGGAGGGAGAGGGCGAGAGATAGGCGATCTTCCGGCTTGTAGCCCGGGAAGGGGGAGGGAGCAAGATAGCCGATCTTACGGCTAGTAGCCAGGGGAGGGAGAGTGAGAGAGATAGCCGATCTTATGGCTTGTAGACCGGGAAGGGGGAGGGAGAGAGATAGCCGATCTAACGGCTTGTAGACAGGGAAGTGGGAGGGAAAGAGATAGCCGATCTTACGGCTTATAGCCCGGGGAGGGAGACGGAGAGAGATAGCCGATCTTATGGCTTGTAGCCCGGGGAGGGGTAGGGAGAGAGATAGCCGATCTTACGGCTTGTAGCCCGGGGAGGGGGAGGGAGAGAGTTAGCCGATCTTATGGCTTGTAGCCCGGGGAGGGGTAGGGAGAGAGATAGCCGATCTTACGGCTTGTAGCCCGGGGAGGGAGAGGGAGAGAGTTGGCCTATCTTATGGCTTGTAGCCTGGGGAGGGAGAGGGATAGAGATAGCCGATCTTATGGAATGTAGCCCGGGGAGGGAGAGAGATAGACGATCTTACGGCTTGTAGCCCGGGGAGCGGGAGGGAGAGAGATAGCCGATCTTACAGCTTGTAGCTTCGGGAGGGAGAGGGAGAGAGATAGTCGATCTTATGGCTTGTAGCCCCGAGAGGGAGAGGGAGAGAGATAGCCGATCTTACGACTTGTAGCTCGGTGAGGGGGAGGGAGAGAGATAGCTGATCTTATGCCTTGCAGCCCGGGGAGGGAGAGGGAGAGAGATAGCCGATCTTACGGCTTGTAGCCCGGGGAGGGGTAGGGAGAGAGATAGCCGATCTTACGGCTTGTAGCACGGGGAGGGAGAGGGAGAGTGTTAGCCGATCTTACGGCTTGTAGCCCGGGGAGAGAGAGGGAGAGAGCAAGCCGATCTTACGGCTTGTAGCCCCGGGATGGGTAGGGAGAGAGATAGCCGATCTTACGGCTTGTAGCCCGGGGAGAGAGAGGGTGAGAGCAAGCCGATCTTACGGCTTCTAGCCCGGGGAGGTGGAGGGAGAGAGATAGCCGATATTAGGTCTTGTAGCCCGGGGAGGGAGAGGGAGAGAGTTGGCCGATCTTACGGCTTATAGCCCGGGGAGAGAGAGGGAGAGAGATAGTTGATCTTACGCCTTGCAGCCCGGGAAGGGGGAAGGAGAGAGATAGCCGATCTTACGGCTAGTAGCCGGGGGAGGAAGAGGGAGAGAGATAGCCGATCTTACGGCTTGTAGACCGGGAAGGGGGAGGGAGAGAGATAGCCGATCTTACGGCTTGTAGACCGGGAAGTGGGAGGGAGAGAGCAAGCCGATCTTACGGCTTGTAGCCCGGGGAGGGGTAGGGAGAGAGATAGCCGATCTTACGGCTTGTAGCCGGGGGAGGGAGAGGGAGAGAGATAGCCGATCTTACGGCTTGTAGACCGGGAAGGGGGAGGGAGAGAGATAGCCGATCTTACGGCTTGTAGACCGGGAAGTGGGAGGGAGAGAGATAGCCGATCTTACGGCTTGTAGCCCGGGGAGGGAGAGGGAAAGAGATAGCCGATCTTACGGCTTGTAGCCCGGGGAGGGGTATGGAGAGAGATAGCCGATCTTACGGCTTGTAGCCCGGGGAGGGGGAGGGTGAGAGATAGCTGATCTTACGCCTTGCAGCCCGGGGAGGGAGAGGGAGGGAGATAGCCGACCTTACGGCTTGTGGACCGGGAAGGGGGAGGGAGAGAGATAGATCATCTTACGGCTTGTAGCCCGGGGAGCGGGAGGGAGAGAGATAGCTGATCTTATGCCTTGCAGCCCGGGGAGGGAGAGGGAGAGAGCTAGCCGATCTTACGGCTTGTAGACCGGGAACGGGGAGGGAGAGAGATAGCCGATCTTACGGCTTGTAGCCCGGGGAGGGAGAGGGAGAGAGATAGCCGATCTTACGGCTTGTAGCCCGGGAAGGGGGCGGGAGAGAGATAGCCGATCTTATGGCTTGTAGCCCGGGGAGGGTGAGGGAGAGAGTTGGCCGATCTTACGGCTTGTAGCCCGGGGAGGGAGAGGGAGAGAGATAACCGATCTTATGGAATGTAGCCCGGGGAGGGAGAGAGATAGACAATCTTACGGCTTGTAGCCCCGGGAGGGAGAGGGAGAGAGATAGCCGATCTTATGGCTTGTAGCCCCGAGAGGGAGAGGGAGAGAGATAGCCGATCTTATGGCTTGTAGCCCCGAGAGGGAGAGGGAGAGAGATAGCCGATCTTACGGATTGTAGCCCGGGGAGGGGGAGAGAGAGAGATAGCCGATCTTATGGCTTGTAGCCCCGAGAGGGAGAGGGAGAGAGATAGCCGATCTTACGGATTGTAGCCCGGGGAGGGGGAGGGAGAGAGATAGCCGATCTTAGGTCTTGTAGTCCGGGGAGGGAGAGGGAGAGAGTTGGCCGATCTTACGGCTTGAAGCTCGGGGAGAGAGAGCAAGCGAGATAGCCGATCTTATGGCTTGTAGCCCGGGGAGGGAGAGGGAGAGAGATCGGCGATCTTACGGCTTGTAGCCCGGGGAAGGGGACGGAGAGAAATAGCCGATCTTACGGCTTGTAGCCCGGGGAGGGGTAGGGAGAGAGATAGCTGATCTTACGGCTTGTAGCCCGGGTAGAGAGAGGGAGAGAGCAAGCCGATCTTATGGCTTGTAGCACGGGGAGGGAGAGGGAGAGTGTTAGCCGATCTTACCGCTTTTCGCCTGGTAAGGGCGAGGGAGAGAGATAGCCGATCTCACGGCTTGTAGCCCGGGGAGAGAGAGGGAGAGAGCAAGCCGATCTTACGGCTTGTAGCACGGGGAGGGAGAGGGCGAGAGATAGGCGATCTTCCGGCTTGTAGCCCGGGAAGGGGGAGGGAGCAAGATAGCCGATCTTACGGCTAGTAGCCAGGGGAGGGAGAGGGAGAGAGATAGCCGATCTTACGGCTTGTAGACCGGGAAGGGGGAGGGAGAGAGATAGCCGATCTTACGGCTTGTAGCCCGGGGAGGGAGAAGGAGAGAGATAGCCGATCTTATGGCTTGTAGCCCGGGGAGGGGTAGGGAGAGAGATAGCCGATCTTACGGCTTGTAGCCCGGGGAGGGGGAGGGAGAGAGTTAGCCGATCTTATGGCTTGTAGCCCGGGGAGGGGTAGGGAGAGAGATAGCCGATCTTACGGCTTGTAGTCCGGGGAGGGAGAGGGAGAGAGTTGGCCTATCTTACGGCTTGTAGCCTGGGGAGGGAGAGGGATAGAGATAGCCGATCTTATGGAATGTAGCCCGGGGAGGGAGAGAGATAGACGATCTTACGGCTTGTAGCCCGGGGAGCGGGAGGGAGAGAGATAGCCGATCTTACAGCTTGTAGCTTCGGGAGGGAAAGGGAGAGATATAGCCGATCTTATGGCTTGTAGCCCCGAGAGGGAGAGGGAGAGAGATAGCCGATCTTACGGCTTGTAGCTCGGTGAGGGGGAGGGAGAGAGATAGCTGATCTTATGCCTTGCAGCCCGGGGAGGGAGAGGGAGAGAGATAGCCGATCTTACGGCTTGTAGACCGGGAAGGGGGAGGGAGAGAGATAGATGATCTTACGGCTTGTAGCCCGGGGAGCGGGAGGGAGAGAGATAGCCGATCTTACAGCTTGTAGCTTCGGGAGGGAGTGGGAGAGAGATAGCCGATCTTATGGCTTGTAGCCCCGAGGGGGAGAGGGAGAGAGATAGCCGATCTTACGGCTTGTAGCCCGGGGAGCGGGAGGGAGAGAGATAGCTGATCTTATGCCTTGCAGCCCGGGGAGGGAGAGGGAGAGAGCTAGCCGATCTTACGGCTTGTAGACCGGGAACGGGGAGGGAGAGATAGCCGATCTTACGGCTTGTAGCCCGGGGAGGGAGAGGGAGAGAGATAGCCGATCTTACGGCTTGTAGCCCGGGAAGGGGGCGGGAGAGAGATAGCCGATCTTATGGCTTGTAGCCCGGGGAGGGTGAGGGAGAGAGTTGGCCGATCTTACGGCTTGTAGCCCGGGGAGGGAGAGGGAGAGAGATAACCGATCTTATGGAATGTAGCCCGGGGAGGGAGAGAGATAGACAATCTTACGGCTTGTAGCCCCGGGAGGGAGAGGGAGAGAGATAGCCGATCTTATGGCTTGTAGCCCCGAGAGGGAGAGGGAGAGAGATAGCCGATCTTATGGCTTGTAGCCCCGAGAGGGAGAGGGAGAGAGATAGCCGATCTTACGGATTGTAGCCCGGGGAGGGGGAGAGAGAGAGATAGCCGATCTTATGGCTTGTCGCCCCGAGAGGGAGAGGGAGAGAGACAGCCGATCTTACGGATTGTAGCCCGGGGAGGGGGAGGGAGAGAGATAGCCGATCTTAGGTCTTGTAGTCCGGGGAGGGAGAGGGAGAGAGTTGGCCGATCTTACGGCTTGTAGACCGGGAACGGGGAGGGAGAGAGATAGCCGATCTTACGGCTTGTAGCCCGGGGAGGGAGAGGGAGAGAGATAGCCGATCTTACGGCTTGTAGCCCGGGAAGGGGGCGGGAGAGAGATAGCCGATCTTATGGCTTGTAGCCCGGGGAGGGTGAGGGAGAGAGTTGGCCGATCTTACGGCTTGTAGCCCGGGGAGGGAGAGGGAGAGAGATAACCGATCTTATGGAATGTAGCCCGGGGAGGGAGAGAGATCGACAATCTTACGGCTTGTAGCCCCGGGAGGGAGAGGGAGAGAGATAGCCGATCTTATGGCTTGTAGCCCCGAGAGGGAGAGGGAGAGAGATAGCCGATCTTATGGCTTGTAGCCCCGAGAGGGAGAGGGAGAGAGATAGCCGATCTTATGGCTTGTAGCCCCGAGAGGGAGAGGGAGAGAGATAGCCGATCTTACGGATTGTAGCCCGGGGAGGGGGAGGGAGAGAGATAGCCGATCTTAGGTCTTGTAGTCCGGGGAGGGAGAGGGAGAGAGTTGGCCGATCTTACGGCTTGAAGCTCGGGGAGAGAGAGCAAGCGAGATAGCCGATCTTATGGCTTGTAGCCCGGGGAGCGAGAGTGAGAGAGATCGGCGATCTTACGGCTTGTAGCCCGGGGAAGGGGACGGAGAGAGATAGCCAATCTTACGGCTTGTAGCCCGGGGAGGGGTAGGGAGAGAGATAGCCGATCTCACGGCTTGTAGCCCGGGGAGAGAGAGGGAGAGAGCAAGCCGATCTTACGGCTTGTAGCACGGGGAGGGAGAGGGCGAGAGATAGGCGATCTTCCGGCTTGTAGCCCGGGAAGGGGGAGGGAGCAAGATAGCCGATCTTACGGCTAGTAGCCAGGGGAGGGAGAGGGAGAGAGATAGCCGATCTTACGGCTTGTAGACCGGGAAGGGGGAGGGAGAGAGATAGCCGATCTTACGGCTTGTAGACAGGGAAGTGGGAGGGAAAGAGATAGCCGATCTTACGGCTTGTAGCCGGGGGAGGGAGACGGAGAGAGATAGCCGATCTTATGGCTTGTAGCCCGGGGAGGGGTAGGGAGAGAGATAGCCGATCTTACGGCTTGTAGCCCGGGGAGGGGGAGGGAGAGAGTTAGCCGATCTTATGGCTTGTAGCCCGGGGAGGGGTAGGGAGAGAGATAGCCGATCTTACGGCTTGTAGCCCGGGGAGGGAGAGGGAGAGAGTTGGCCTATCTTACGGCTTGTAGCCTGGGGAGGGAGAGGGATAGAGATAGCCGATCTTATGGAATGTAGCCCGGGGAGGGAGAGAGATAGACGATCTTACGGCTTGTAGCCCGGGGAGCGGGAGGGAGAGAGATAGCCGATCTTACAGCTTGTAGCTTCGGAAGGGAAAGCGAGAGATATAGCCGATCTTATGGCTTGTAGCCCCGAGAGGGAGAGGGAGAGAGATAGCCGATCTTACGGCTTGTAGCTCGGTGAGGGGGAGGGAGAGAGATAGCTGATCTTATGCCTTGCAGCCCGGGGAGGGAGAGGGAGAGAGATAGCCGATCTTACGGCTTGTAGCCCGGGGAGGGGTAGGGAGAGAGATAGCCGATCTTACGGCTTGTAGCACGGGGAGGGAGAGGGAGAGTGTTAGCCGATCTTACGGCTTGTAGCCCGGTGAGAGAGAGGGAGAGAGCAAGCCGATCTTACGGCTTGTAGCCCCGGGATGGGTAGGGAGAGAGATAGCCGATCTGACGGCTTGTAGCCCGGGGAGAGAGAGGGAGAGAGCAAGCCGATCTTACGGCTTCTCGCCCGGGGAGGTGGAGGGAGAGAGATAGCCGATATAAGGTCTTGTAGCCCGGGGAGGGAGAGGGAGAGAGTTGGCCGATCTTACAGCTTATAGCCCGGGGAGAGAGAGGGAGAGAGATAGTTGATCTTACGCCTTGCAGCCCGGGGGGCGGGAGGGAGAGAGATAGCTGATCTTATGCCTTGCAGCCCAGGGAGGGAGAGGGAGAGAGCTAGTCGATCTTACGGCTTGTAGACCGGGAAGGGGGAGGGAGAGAGCAAGCCGATCTTACAGCTTGTAGCTTCGCGAGGGAGAGGGAGAGAGATAGCCGATCTTATGGCTTGTAGCCCCGAAAGGGAGAGGTAGAGAGATAGCTGATCTTACGGCTTGTAGCCCGGGGAGCGGGAGGGAGAGAGATAGCTGATCTTATGCCTTGCAGCCCAGGGAGGGAGAGGGAGAGAGCTAGCCGATCTTACGGCTTGGAGACCGGGAAGGGGGAGGGAGAGAGATAGCCGATCTTGCAGCTTGTAGCTTCGGGAGGGAGAGAGAGAGAGAGCCGATCTTACGGATTGTAGCCCGGGGAGGGGGAGGGAGAGAGATAGCCGATCTTAGGTCTTGTAGCCGGGGAGGGAGAGGGAGAGAGTTGGCCGATCTTACGGCTTGAAGCTCGGGGAGAGAGAGCAAGAGAGATAGCCGATCTTATGGAATGTAGCCCGGGGAGGGAGAGAGATAGACGATCTTACGGCTTGTAGCCCGGGGAGGGGGAGAGAGTGAGAAAGCCGATCTTACGACTTGTAGCCCGGGGAGGGGGAGAGAGTGCGAAAGCCGATCTTGCGCCTTGCAGCCCGGGGAGGGAGAGGAAGAGAGATAGCCGATCTTACGGCTTGCAGCCCGGGGAGGGAGAGGGAGAGAGTTGCCCAATCTTACGGCTTGCAGCCCGGGGAGGGGAAGGGAGAGAGATAGCCGATCTTACGGCTTGTAGCCCGAGGAGGGAGAGAGATAGCCAATCTTACGGCTTGTAGCGTGGGGAAGGAGAGAATTAGACGATCTTACGGATTGTAGCCCGGGCAGAGGGAGGGAGAGAGAAAGCCGATCTTACGGCTTGTTGCCCGGGGATGTGGAGGGAGAGAGATAGCCGATCTTACGGCTTCTAGCCCGGGGAGGTGGAGGGAGAGAGATAGCCGATCTTCGGTCTTGTAGCCCGGGGAGGGAGAGGGAGAGAGATAGCCGATCTTACGGCTTGAAGCACGGAGAGAGAGAGCAAGAGAGATAGCCGATCTTATGGCTTGTAGCCCGGGGAGGGAGAGGGAGAGAGATAGCCGATCTTACGGCTTGTAGCCCGGGGAGAGAGAGGGACAGAGCAAGCCGATCTTAAGGCTTGTAGCACGGGGAGGGAGAGGGAGAGAGTTAGCCGATCTTACGGCTTGTAGCCCGGGGAGAGAGAGGGAGAGAGCAAGCCGATCTTACGGCTTGTAGCACGGGGAGGGAGAGGGCGAGAGATAGGCGATCTTCCGGCTTGTCGCCCGGGAAGGGGGAGGGAGCGAGATAGCCGATCTTACGGATTGTAGACCGGGAAGCGGGAGGGAGAGAGATAGCCGATCTTACGGCTTGTAGCCCGGGGAGGGAGAGGGAGAGAGATAGCCGATCTTATGGCTTGTAGCCCGGGGAGGGGTAGCGAGAGAAATAGCCAATCTTACGGCTTGTAGCCCGGGGAGGGGTAGGGAGAGAGATAGCCGATCTTATGGCTTGTAGCCCGGGGAGGGGTAGGGAGAGAGAAAGCCGATCTTACGGCTTGTAGCCCGGGGAGGGAGAGGGAGAGAGTTGGCCTATCTTATGGAATGTAGCCCTGGGAGGGAGAGAGATAAACGATCTTACGGCTTGTAGCCCGGGGAGCGGGAGGGAGAAAGATAGCCGATCTTACAGCTTGTAGCTTCGGGAGGGAGAGGGAGAGAGATAGCCGATCTTATGGCTTGTAGCCCCGAGAGGGAGAGGGAGAGAGACAGACAATCTTATGGCTTGTAGCCCCGGGAGGGAGAGGGAAAGAGATAGCCGATCTTACGGCTTGTAGCCCGGGGAGGGGGAGAGAGAGAGATAGCCGATCTTACGACTTGTAGCCCGGGGAGGGGGAGGGAGAGAGATAGATGATCTTACGCCTTGCAGCCCGGGGAGGGAGAGGGAGAGAGATAGCTGATCTTACGGCTTGCAGCCCGGGGAGGGAGAGGGAGAGAGATAGCCGATCTTACGGCTTGTAACCCGGCGAGGGGGAGGGAGAGAGATGGCCAAACATAGGGCTTGCAGACCGGGGAGGGGGAGAGAGAGAGATAGCCGATCTTACTGCTTGTAGCTCGGTCAAGGGAGAGAGATAGATGATCTTACGGCTTGATGCTCGGGGAGAGAGAGCAGGAGAGATAGCCGATCTTATGGAATGTAGCCCGGGGAGGGAGAGAGATAGACGATCTTACGGCTTCTAGCCCGGGGAGCGGGAGGCAGAGAAATAGCCGATCTTACAGCTTGTAGCTTCGGGAGGGAGAGGGAGAGAGATAGTCGATCTTATGGCTTGTAGCCCCGAGAGGGAGAGGGAGAGAGATAGCCAATTTTATGGCTTGTAGCCCCGGGAGGGAGAGGGAAAGAGATAGCCGATCTTACAGCTTGTAGCCCGGGGAGGGGGAGAGAGTGAGATAGCCGATCTTACGACTTGTAGCCCGGGCAGGGGGAGGGAGAGAGATAGCTTATCTTACGCCTTGCAGCCCTGGGAGGGAGAGGAAGAGAGATAGCCGATCTTACGGCTTGCAGCCCGGGGAGGGAGAGGGAGAGAGTTGGCCAATCTTACGGCTTGCAGCCCGGGGAGGGGAAGGGAGAGAGATAGCCGATCTTACGGCTTGTAGCCCGAGGAGGGAGAGAGATAGCCGATCTTACGGCTTGTAGCGTGGGGAGGGAGAGAGATAGACGATCTTACGGTTTGTAGCCCGGGCAGAGGGAGGGAGAGAGAAAGCCGATCTTACGGCTTGTAGCCCGGGGATGTGGAGGGAGAGAGATAGCCGATCTTACGGCTTCTAGCCCGGGGAGATGGAGGGAGAGAGATAGCCGATCTTAGGTCTTGTAGCCCGGGGAGGGAGAGGGAGAGAGTTGGCCGATCTTACGGCTTGCAGCCCGGGGAGGGGAAGGGAGAGAGAAAGCCGATCTTACGGCTTGTAGCCCGGGGAGGGAGAGCGAGAGAGTTGGCCGATCTTAGGTCTTGTAGCCCGGGGAGGGAGAGGGAGAGAGCAAGCCGATCTTACGGCTTGTAGCCCGGGGAGGGAGAGGGAGAGAGTTGGCCGATCTTACAGCTTGTAGCCCGGGGAGAGAGAGGGAGAGAGCAAGCCGATCTTACGGCTTGTAGCACGGGGAGGCAGAGGGTGAGAGATAGGCGATCTTCCGGCTTGTAGACCGGGAAGGGGGAGGGAGAGAGATAGCCGATCTTACGGCTAGTAGCCGGGGGAGGGAGAGGGAGAGAGATAGCCGATCTTACGGCTTGTAGACCGGGAAGGGGGAGGGAGAGAGACAGCCGATCTTACGGCTTGTAGACCGGGAAGTGGGAGGGAGAGAGATAGCCGATCTTACGGCTTATAGCCCGGGGAGAGAGAGGGACAGAGCAAGCCGATCTTAAGGCTTGTAGCACGGGGAGGGAGAGGGAGAGAGTTAGCCGATCTTACGGCTTGTAGCCCGGGGAGAAAGAGGGAGAGAGCTAGCTGATCTTACGGCTTGTAGCCCGGGGAGAGAGAGGGAGAGAGATAGCCGATCTTACGGCTTGTAGCCCGGGGAGAGAGAGGGAGAGAGATAGCCGATCTTATGGCTTGTAGCCCCGAGAGGGAGAGGGAGAGAGATAGCCAATTTTATGGCTTGTAGCCCCGGGAGGGAGAGGGAAAGAGATAGCCGATCTTACGGCTTGTAGCCCGGGGAGGGGGAGAGAGTGAGATAGCCGATCTTACGACTTGTAGCCCGGGGAGGGGGAGGGAGAGAGATAGCTTATCTTACGCCTTGCAGCCCGGGGAGGGAGAGGGAGAGAGTCGGCCAATCTTACGGCTTGCAGCCCTGGGAGGGGAAGGGAGAGAGATAGCCGATCTTACGGCTTGTAGCCCGAGGAGGGAGAGAGATAGCCGATCTTACGGCTTGTAGCATGGGGAAGGAGAGAAATAGACGATCTTACGGATTGTAGCCCGGGCAGAGAGAGGGAGAGAGAAAGCCGATCTTACGGCTTGTAGCCCGGGGATGTGGAGGGAGAGAGATAGCCGATCTTACGGCTTCTAGCCCGGGGAGGTGGAGAGAGAGAGATAGCCGATCTTCGGTCTTGTAGCCCGGGGAGGGAGAGGGAGAGAGTTGGCCGATCTTACGGCTTGTAGCCCGGGGAGGGAGAGGGAGAGAGATAGCCGATCTTACGGCTTGTAGCCCGGGGAGAGAGAGGGACAGAGCAAGCCGATCTTAAGGCTTGTAGCACGGGGAGGGAGAGGGAGAGAGTTAGCCGATCTTACGGCTTGTAGCCCGGGGAGAAAGAGGGAGAGAGCTAGCTGATCTTATGGCTTGTAGCCCGGGGAGAGAGAGGGAGAGAGATAGCCGATCTTACGGCTTGTAGCCCAGGGAGAGAGAGGGAGAGAGATAGCCGATCTTACAGCTTGTAGCCCGGGGAGAGAGAGGGAGAGAGCAAGCCGATCTTACGGCTTGTAGCACGGGGAGGGAGAGGGCGAGAGATAGGCGATCTTCCGGCTTGTCGCCTGGGAAGGGGGAGGGAGCGAGATAGCCGATCTTACGGCTTGTAGACCGGGAAGCGGGAGGGAGAGAGATAGCCGATCTTACGGCTTGTAGCCCGGGGAGGGAGAGGGAGAGAGATAGCCAATCTTACGGCTTGTAGCCCGGGGAGGGGTAGGGAGAGAGATAGCCGATCTGATGGCTTGTAGCCCGGGGAGGGGTAGGGAGAGAGAAAGCCGATCTTACGGCTTGTAGCCCGGGGAGGGAGAGGGAGAGAGTTGGCCTATCTTATGGAATGTAGCCCTGGGAGGGAGAGAGATAAACGATCTTACGGCTTGTAGCCTGTTGAGCGGGAGGGAGAAAGATAGCCGATCTTACAGCTTGTAGCTTCGGGAGGGAGAGGGAGAGAGATAGCCGATCTTATGGCTTGTAGCCCCGAGAGGGAGAGGGAGAGAGATAGCCAATCTTATGGCTTGTAGCCCCGGGAGGGAGAGGGAAAGAGTTAGCCGATCTTACGGCTTGTAGCCCGGGGAGGGGGAGGGAGAAAGATAGCCGATCTTACAGCTTGTAGCTTCGGGAGGGAGAGGGAGAGAGATAGCCGATCTTATGGCTTGTAGCCCCGAGAGGGAGAGGGAGAGAGACAGACAATCTTATGGCTTGTAGCCCCGGGAGGGAGAGGGAAAGAGATAGCCGATCTTACGGCTTGTAGCCCGGGGAGGGGGAGAGAGAGAGATAGCCGATCTTACGACTTGTAGCCCGGGGAGGGGGAGGGAGAGAGATAGATGATCTTACGCCTTGCAGCCCGGGGAGGGAGAGGGAGAGAGATAGCCGATCTTACGGCTTGCAGCCCGGGGAGGGAGAGGGAGAGAGATAGCCGATCTTACGGCTTGTAACCCGGCGAGGGGGAGGGAGAGAGTTGGCCAAACATAGGGCTTGCAGACCGGGGAGGGGGAGAGAGAGAGATAGCCGATCTTACTGCTTGTAGCTCGGTCAAGGGAGAGAGATAGACGATCTTACGGCTTGATGCTCGGGGAGAGAGAGCAGGAGAGATAGCCGATCTTATGGAATGTAGCCCGGGGAGGGAGAGAGATAGACGATCTTACGGCTTCTAGCCCGGGGAGCGGGAGGCAGAGAAATAGCCGATCTTACAGCTTGTAGCTTCGGGAGGGAGAGGGAGAGAGATAGTCGATCTTATGGCTTGTAGCCCCGAGAGGGAGAGGGAGAGAGATAGCCAATTTTATGGCTTGTAGCCCCGGGAGGGAGAGGGAAAGAGATAGCCGATCTTACGGCTTGTAGCCCGGGGAGGGGGAGAGAGTGAGATAGCCGATCTTACGACTTGTAGCCCGGGCAGGGGGAGGGAGAGAGATAGCTTATCTTACGCCTTGCAGCCCTGGGAGGGAGAGGAAGAGAGATAGCCGATCTTACGGCTTGCAGCCCGGGGAGGGAGAGGGAGAGAGTTGGCCAATCTTACGGCTTGCAGCCCGGGGAGGGGAAGGGAGAGAGATAGCCGATCTTACGGCTTGTAGCCCGAGGAGGGAGAGAGATAGCCGATCTTACGGCTTGTAGCGTGGGGAGGGAGAGAGATAGACGATCTTACGGTTTGTAGCCCGGGCAGAGGGAGGGAGAGAGAAAGCCGATCTTACGGCTTGTAGCCCGGGGATGTGGAGGGAGAGAGATAGCCGATCTTACGGCTTCTAGCCCGGGGAGATGGAGGGAGAGAGATAGCCGATCTTAGGTCTTGTAGCCCGGGGAGGGAGAGGGAGAGAGTTGGCCGATCTTACGGCTTGCAGCCCGGGGAGGGGAAGGGAGAGAGAAAGCCGATCTTACGGCTTGTAGCCCGGGGAGGGAGAGCGAGAGAGTTGGCCGATCTTAGGTCTTGTAGCCCGGGGAGGGAGAGGGAGAGAGCAAGCCGATCTTACGGCTTGTAGCCCGGGGAGGGAGAGGGAGAGAGTTGGCCGATCTTACAGCTTGTAGCCCGGGGAGAGAGAGGGAGAGAGCAAGCCGATCTTACGGCTTGTAGCACGGGGAGGCAGAGGGTGAGAGATAGGCGATCTTCCGGCTTGTAGACCGGGAAGGGGGAGGGAGAGAGATAGCCGATCTTACGGCTAGTAGCCGGGGGAGGGAGAGGGAGAGAGATAGCCGATCTTACGGCTTGTAGACCGGGAAGGGGGAGGGAGAGAGACAGCCGATCTTACGGCTTGTAGACCGGGAAGTGGGAGGGAGAGAGATAGCCGATCTTACGGCTTATAGCCCGGGGAGAGAGAGGGACAGAGCAAGCCGATCTTAAGGCTTGTAGCACGGGGAGGGAGAGGGAGAGAGTTAGCCGATCTTACGGCTTGTAGCCCGGGGAGAAAGAGGGAGAGAGCTAGCTGATCTTACGGCTTGTAGCCCGGGGAGAGAGAGGGAGAGAGATAGCCGATCTTACGGCTTGTAGCCCGGGGAGAGAGAGGGAGAGAGATAGCCGATCTTATGGCTTGTAGCCCCGAGAGGGAGAGGGAGAGAGATAGCCAATTTTATGGCTTGTAGCCCCGGGAGGGAGAGGGAAAGAGATAGCCGATCTTACGGCTTGTAGCCCGGGGAGGGGGAGAGAGTGAGATAGCCGATCTTACGACTTGTAGCCCGGGGAGGGGGAGGGAGAGAGATAGCTTATCTTACGCCTTGCAGCCCGGTGAGGGAGAGGAAGAGAGATAGCCGATCATACGGCTTGCAGCCCGGGGAGGGAGAGGGAGAGAGTCGGCCAATCTTACGGCTTGCAGCCCTGGGAGGGGAAGGGAGAGAGATAGCCGATCTTACGGCTTGTAGCCCGAGGAGGGAGAGAGATAGCCGATCTTACGGCTTGTAGCGTGGGGAAGGAGAGAAATAGACGATCTTACGGATTGTAGCCCGGGCAGAGAGAGGGAGAGAGAAAGCCGATCTTACGGCTTGTAGCCCGGGGATGTGGAGGGAGAGAGATAGCCGATCTTACGGCTTCTAGCCCGGGGAGGTGGAGAGAGAGAGATAGCCGATCTTCGGTCTTGTAGCCCGGGGAGGGAGAGGGAGAGAGTTGGCCGATCTTACGGCTTGTAGCCCGGGGAGGGAGAGGGAGAGAGATAGCCGATCTTACGGCTTGTAGCCCGGGGAGAGAGAGGGACAGAGCAAGCCGATCTTAAGGCTTGTAGCACGGGGAGGGAGAGGGAGAGAGTTAGCCGATCTTACGGCTTGTAGCCCGGGGAGAAAGAGGGAGAGAGCTAGCTGATCTTATGGCTTGTAGCCCGGGGAGAGAGAGGGAGAGAGATAGCCGATCTTACGGCTTGTAGCCCAGGGAGAGAGAGGGAGAGAGATAGCCGATCTTACAGCTTGTAGCCCGGGGAGAGAGAGGGAGAGAGCAAGCCGATCTTACGGCTTGTAGCACGGGGAGGGAGAGGGCGAGAGATAGGCGATCTTCCGGCTTGTCGCCTGGGAAGGGGGAGGGAGCGAGATAGCCGATCTTACGGCTTGTAGACCGGGAAGCGGGAGGGAGAGAGATAGCCGATCTTACGGCTTGTAGCCCGGGGAGGGAGAGGGAGAGAGATAGCCAATATTACGGCTTGTAGCCCGGGGAGGGGTAGGGAGAGAGATAGCCGATCTGATGGCTTGTAGCCCGGGGAGGGGTAGGGAGAGAGAAAGCCGATCTTACGGCTTGTAGCCCGGGGAGGGAGAGGGAGAGAGTTGGCCTATCTTATGGAATGTAGCCCTGGGAGGGAGAGAGATAAACGATCTTACGGCTTGTAGCCCGTTGAGCGGGAGGGAGAAAGATAGCCGATCTTACAGCTTGTAGCTTCGGGAGGGAGAGGGAGAGAGATAGCCGATCTTATGGCTTGTAGCCCCGAGAGGGAGAGGGAGAGAGATAGCCAATCTTATGGCTTGTAGCCCCGGGAGGGAGAGGGAAAGAGATAGCCGATCTTACGGCTTGTAGCCCGGGGAGGGGGAGAGAGAGAGATAGCCGATCTTACGACTTGTAGCCCGGGGACGGGGAGGGAGAGAGATAGATGATCTTACGCCTTGTAGCCCCGGGAGGGGTAGGGAGAGAGATAGCCGATCTTACGGCTTCTAGCCCGGGGAGGTGGAGGGAGAGAGATAGCCGATCTTAGGTCTTGCAGCCCGGGGAGGGGGAGGGAGAGAGTTGGCCAAACTTAGGGCTTGCAGACCGGGGAGGGGGAGGGAGAGAGATAGCCGATCTTACTGCTTGTAGCTCGGGCAAGGGAGAGACATAGACGATCTTACGGCTTGTAGACCGGGAAGTGGGAGGGAGAGAGATAGCCGATCTTACGGCTTGTAGCCCGGGGAGGGAGACGGAGAGAGATAGCCGATCTTATGGCTTGTAGCCCGGGGAGGGGTAGGGAGAGAGATAGCCGATCTTACGGCTTGTAGCCCGGGTAGAGGGAGGGAGAGAGATAGCCGATCTTATGGCTTGTAGCCCCGGGAGGGGTAGGGAGAGAGATAGCCGATCTAACGGCTTGTAACCCGGGGAGGGGGAGGGAGAGAGTTGGCCAAACTTAGGGCTTGCAGACCGGGGAGGGGGAGGGAGAGAGATAGCCGATCTTACTGCTTGTAGCTCGGGCAAGGGAGAGAGATAGACGATCTTACGGCTTGTAGACCGGGAAGTGGGAGGAAGAGAGATAGCCGATCTTACGGCTTGTAGCACGGGGAGGGAGACGGAGAGAGATAGCCGATCTTATGGCTTGTAGCCCGGGGAGGGGTAGGGAGAGAGATAGCCGATCTTACGGCTTGTAGCCCGGGGAGAGGGAGGGAGAGAGATAGCCGATCTTATGGCTTGTAGCCCCGGGAGGGGTAGGGAGAGAGATAGCCGATCTTACGGCTTCTAGCCCGGGGAGGTGGAGGGAGAGATATAGCCGATCTTAGGTCTTGCAGCCCGGGGAGGGGGAGGGAGAGAGTTGGCCAAACTTAGGGCTTGCAGACCGGGGAGGGGGAGGGAGAGAGATAGCCGATCTTACTGCTTGTAGCTCGGGCAAGGGAGAGACATAGACGATCTTACGGCTTGTAGACCGGGAAGTGGGAGGGAGAGAGATAGCCGATCTTACGGCTTGTAGCCCGGGGAGGGAGACGGAGAGAGATAGCCGATCTTATGGCTTGTAGCCCGGGGAGGGGTAGGGAGAGAGATAGCCGATCTTACGGCTTCTAGCCCGGGGAGGTGGAGTGAGAGAGATAGCCGATCTTAGGTCTTGTAGCCCGGGGAGGGAGAGGGTGAGAGATAGGCGATCTTCCGGCTTGTAGACCGGGAAGGGGGAGGGAGAGAGATAGCCGATCTTACGGCTAGTAGCCGGGGGAGGGAGAGGGAGAGAGATAGCCGATCTTACGGCTTGTAGACCGGGAAGGGGGAGGGAGAGAGACAGCCGATCTTACGGCTTGTAGACCGGGAAGTGGGAGGGTGAGAGATAGCCGATCTTACGGCTTGTAGCCCGGGGAGAGAGAGGGACAGAGCAAGCCGATCTTAAGGCTTGTAGCACGGGGAGGGAGAGGGAGAGAGTTAGCCGATCTTGCGGCTTGCAGCCCGGGGAGAAAGAGGGAGAGAGCTAGCTGATCTTACGGCTTGTAGCCCGGGGAGAGAGAGGGAGAGAGATAGCCGATCTTACGGCTTGTAGCCCAGGGAGAGTGAGGGAGAGAGATAGCCGATTTTATGGCTTGTAGCCCCGAGAGGGAGAGGGAGAGAGATAGCCAATTTTATGGCTTGTAGCCCCGGGAGGGAGAGGGAAAGAGATAGCCGATCTTACGGCTTGTAGCCCGGGGAGGGGGAGAGAGTGAGATAGCCGATCTTAGGACTTGTAGCCCGGGGAGGGGGAGGGAGAGAGATAGCTTATCTTACGCCTTGCAGCCCGGCGAGGGAGAGGAAGAGAGATAGCCGATCTTACGGCTTGCAGCCCGGGGAGGGAGAGGGAGAGAGTTGGCCAATCTTACGGCTTGCAGCCCGGGGAGGGGAAGGGAGAGAGTTGGCCAAACTTAGGGCTTGCAGACCGGGGAGGGGGAGGGAGAGAGATAGCCGATCTTACTGCTTGTAGCTCGGGCAAGGGAGAGAGATAGACGATCTTACGGCTTGTAGACCGGGAAGTGGGAGGGAGAGAGATAGCCGATCTTACGGCTTGTAGCCCGGGGAGGGAGACGGAGAGAGATAGCCGATCTTATGGCTTGTAGCCCGGGGAGGGGTAGGGAGAGAGATAGCCGATCTTACGGCTTGTAGCCCGGGGAGAGGGAGGGAGAGAGCAAGCCGATCTTACGGCTTGTAGCACGGGGAGGGAGAGGGTGAGAGATAGGCGATCTTCCGGCTTGTTGACCGGGAAGGGGGAGGGAGAGAGATAGCCGATCTTACGGCTAGTAGCCGGGGGAGGGAGAGGGAGAGAGATAGCCGATCTTACGGCTTCTAGACCGGGAAGGGGGAGGGAGAGAGTTGGCCAAACTTAGGGCTTGCAGACCGGGGAGGGGGAGGGAGAGAGATAGCCGATCTTACTGCTTGTAGCTCGGGCAAGGGAGAGAGATAGACGATCTTACGGCTTGTAGACCGGGAAGTGGGAGGGAGAGAGATAGCCGATCTTACGGCTTGTAGCCCGGGGAGGGAGACGGAGAGAGATAGCCGATCTTATGGCTTGTAGCCCGGGGAGGGGTAGGGAGAGAGATAGCCGATCTTACGGCTTGTAGCCCGGGGAGAGGGAGGGAGAGAGATAGCCGATCTTATGGCTTGTAGCCCCGGGAGGGTTAGGGAGAGAGATAGCCGATCTTACGGCTTGTAGACCGGGAAGTGGGAGGGAGAGAGATAGCCGATCTTAGGTCTTGTAGCCCGGGGAGGGAGAGGGAGAGAGTTGGCCGATCTTACAGCTTGTAGCCCGGGGAGAGAGAGGGAGAGAGCAAGCCGATCTTACGGCTTGTAGCACGGGGAGGGAGAGGGTGAGAGATAGGCGATCTTCCGGCTTGTAGACCGGGAAGGGGGAGGGAGAGAGATAGCTGATCTTACGGCTAGTAGCCGGGGGAGGGAGAGGGAGAGAGATAGCCGATCTTACGGCTTGTAGACCGGGAAGGGGGAGGGAGAGAGACAGCCGATCTTACGGCTTGTAGACCGGGAAGTGGGAGGGAGAGAGATAGCCGATCTTGCGGCTTGTAGCCCGGGGAGGGAGAGGGAGAGAGATAGCCGATCTTATGGTTTGTAACCCGGGGAGGGGTAGGGAGAGAGATAGCCGATCTTACGGCTTGTAGACCGGGAAGGGGGAGGGAAAGAGATAGACGATCTTACGGCTTGTAGCCCGGGGAGCGGGAGGGAGAGAGATAGCCGATCTTACAGCTTGTAGCTTCGGGAGGGAGAGGGAGAGAGATAGCCGATCTTATGGCTTGTAGCCCCGAAAGGGAGAGGTAGAGAGATAGCTGATCTTACGGCTTGTAGCCCGGGGAGCGGGAGGGAGAGAGATAGCTGATCTTATGCCTTGCAGCCCAGGGAGGGAGAGGGAGAGAGCTAGCCGATCTTACGGCTTGCAGCCCGGGGAGGGAGAGGGAGAGAGTTGGCCAATCTTACGGCTTGCAGCCCGGGGAGGGGAAGGGAGAGAGATAGCCGATCTTACGGCTTGTATCCCGGGGAGGGAGAGGGAGAGAGTTGGCCTATCTTATGGAATGTAGCCCTGGGAGGGAGAGAGATAAACGATCTTACGGCTTGTAGCCCGGGGAGCGGGTGGGAGAAAGATAGCCGATCTTACAGCTTGTAGCTTCGGGAGGGAGAGGGAGAGAGATAGCCGATCTTATGGCTTGTAGCCCCGAGAGGGAGATGGAGAGAGATAGCCAATCTTATGCCTTGTAGCCCCGGGAGGGAGAGGGAAAGAGATAGCCGATCTTACGGCTTGTAGCCCGGGGAGGGGGAGAGAGAGAGATAGCCGATCTTACGACTTGTAGCCCGGGGAGGGGGAGGGAGAGAGATAGATAATCTTACGCCTTGCAGCCCGGGGAGGGGGAGGGAGAGAGTTGGCCAAACTTAGGGCTTGCAGACCGGGGAGGGGGAGGGAGAGAGATAGCCGATCTTACTGCTTGTAGCTCGGGCAAGGGAGAGACATAGACGATCTTACGGCTTGTAGACCGGGAAGTGGGAGGGAGAGAGATAGCCGATCTTACGGCTTGTAGCCCGGGGAGGGAGACGGAGAGAGATAGCCGATCTTATGGCTTGTAGCCCGGGGAGGGAGAGGGAGAGAGATAGCCGATCTTACGGCTTGTAGCCCGGGGAGAGAGAGGGACAGAGCAAGCCGATCTTAAGGCTTGTAGCACGGGGAGGGAGAGGGAGAGAGTTAGCCGATCTTACGGCTTGTAGCACGGGGAGGGAGAGGGAGAGAGCAAGCCGATCTTACGGCTTGTAGCACGGGGAGGGAGAGGGCGAGAGAAAAGCGATCTTCCGGCTTGTCGTCCGGGAAGGGGGAGGGAGCGAGATAGCCGATCTTACGGCTTGTAGACCGGGAAGCGGGAGGGAGAGAGATAGCCGATCTTACGGCTTGTAGCCCGGGGAGGGAGAGGGAGAGAGATAGCCGATCTTACGGCTTCTAGCCCGGGGAGGTGGAGGGAGAGAGATAGCCGATCTTAGGTCTTGTAGCCCGGGGAGGGAGAGGGAGAGAGTTGGCCGATCTTACAGCTTGTTGCCCGGGGAGAGAGAGGGAGAGAGCAAGCCGATCTTACGGCTTGTAGCACGGGGAGGGAGAGGGTGAGAGATAGGCGATCTTCCGGCTTGTAGACCGGGAAGGGGGAGGGAGAGAGATAGCCGATCTTACGGCTAGTAGCCGGGGGAGGGAGAGGGAGAGAGATAGCCGATCTTACGGCTTGTAGACCGGGAAGGGGGAGGGAGAGAGACAGCCGATCTTACGGCTTGTAGACCGGGAAGTGGGAGGGAGAGAGATAGCCGATCTTACGGCTTGTAGCCCGGGGAGGGAGAGGGAGAGAGATAGCCGATCTTATGGCTTGTAGCCCGGGGAGGGGTAGGGAGAGAGATAGCCGATCTTACGGCTTGTAGACCGGGAAGGGGGAGGGAGAGAGATAGCCGATCTTACAGCTTGTAGCTTCGGGAGGGAGAGAGAGAGAGAGCCGATCTTACGGATTGTAGCCCGGGGAGGGGGAGGGAGAGAGATAGCCGATCTTAGGTCTTGTAGCCGGGGAGGGAGAGGGAGAGAGTTGGCCGATCTTACGGCTTGAAGCTCGGGGAGAGAGAGCAAGAGAGATAGCCGATCTTATGGAATGTAGCCCGGGGAGGGAGAGAGATAGACGATCTTACGGCTTGTAGCCCGGGGAGGGGGAGAGAGTGAGATAGCCGATCTTACGACTTGTAGCCCGGGGATGGGGAGTGAGAGAGATAGCTTATCTTACGCCTTGCAGCCCGGGGAGGGAGAGGAAGAGAGATAGCCGATCTTACGGCTTGCAGCCCGGGGAGGGAGAGGGAGAGAGTTGCCCAATCTTACGGCTTGCAGCCCGGGGAGGGGAAGGGAGAGAGATAGCCGATCTTACGGCTTGTAGCCCGAGGAGGGAGAGAGATAGCCGATCTTACGGCTTGTAGCGTGGGGAAGGAGAGAATTAGACGATCTTACGGATTGTAGCCCGGGCAGAGGGAGGGAGAGAGAAAGCCGATCTTACGGCTTGTTGCCCGGGGATGTGGAGGGAGAGAGATAGCCGATCTTACGGCTTCTAGCCCGGGGAGGTGGAGGGAGAGAGATAGCCGATCTTAGGTCTTGTAGCCCGGGGAGGGAGAGGGAGAGAGTTGGCCGATCTTACGGCTTGAAGCACGGAGAGAGAGAGCAAGAGAGATAGCCGATCTTATGGCTTGTAGCCCGGGGAGGGAGAGGGAGAGAGATAGCCGATCTTACGGCTTGTAGCGTGGGGAAGGAGAGAATTAGACGATCTTACGGATTGTAGCCCGGGCAGAGGGAGGGAGAGAGAAAGCCGATCTTACGGCTTGTTGCCCGGGGATGTGGAGGGAGAGAGATAGCCGATCTTACGGCTTCTAGCCCGGGGAGGTGGAGGGAGAGAGATAGCCGATCTTAGGTCTTGTAGCCCGGGGAGGGAGAGGGAGAGAGTTGGCCGATCTTACGGCTTGAAGCACGGAGAGAGAGAGAGCAAGAGAGATAGCCGATCTTATGGCTTGTAGCCCGGGCAGAGGGAGGGAGAGAGAAAGCCGATCTTACGACTTGTTGCCCGGGGATGTGGAGGGAGAGAGATAGCCGATCTTACGGCTTCTAGCCCGGGGAGGTGGAGGGAGAGAGATAGCCGATCTTAGGTCTTGTAGCCCGGGGAGGGAGAGGGAGAGAGTTGGCCGATCTTAAGGCTTGTAGCACGGGGAGGGAGAGGGAGAGAGTTAGCCGATCTTACGGCTTGTAGCCCGGGGAGAGAAAGGGAGAGAGCAAGCCGATCTTACGGCTTGTAGCACGGGGAGGGAGAGGGCGAGAGATAGGCGATCTTCCGGCTTGTCGCCCGGGAAGGGGGAGGGAGCGAGATAGCCGATCTTACGGATTGTAGACTGGGAAGCGGGAGGGAGAGAGATAGCCGATCTTACGGCTTGTAGCCCGGGGAGGGAGAGGGAGAGAGATAGCCGATCTTATGGCTTGTAGCCCGGGGAGGGGTAGCGAGAGAGATAGCCAATCTTACGGCTTGTAGCCCGGGGAGGGGTAGGGAGAGAGATAGCCGATCTTATGGCTTGTAGCCCGGGGAGGGGTAGGGAGAGAGAAAGCCGATCTTACGGCTTGTAGCCCGGGGAGGGAGAGGGAGAGAGTTGGCCTATCTTATGGAATGTAGCCCTGGGAGGGAGAGAGATAAACGATCTTACGGCTTGTAGCCCGGGGAGCGGGAGGGAGAAAGATAGCCGATCTTACAGCTTGTAGCTTCGGGAGGGAGAGGGAGAGAGATAGCCGATCTTATGGCTTGTAGCCCCGAGAGGGAGAGGGAGAGAGACAGACAATTTTATGGCTTGTAGCCCCGGGAGGGAGAGGGAAAGAGATAGCCGATCTTACGGCTTGTAGCCCGGGGAGGGGGAGAGAGAGAGATAGCCGATCTTACGACTTGTAGCCCGGGGAGGGGGAGGGAGAGAGATAGATGATCTTACGCCTTGCAGCTCGGGGAGGGAGAGGGAGAGAGATAGCCGATCTTACGGCTTGCAGCCCGGGGAGGGAGAGGGAGAGAGATAGCCGATCTTACGGCTTGTAACCCGGCGAGGGGGAGGGAGAGAGATGGCCAAACATAGGGCTTGCAGACCGGGGAGGGGGAGGGAGAGAGATAGCCGATCTTACTGCTTGTAGCTCGGTCAAGGGAGAGAGATAGACGATCTTACGGCTTGATGCTCGGGGAGAGAGAGCAAGAGAGATAGCCGATCTTATGGAATGTAGCCCGGGGAGGGAGAGAGATAGCTGATCTTACGGCTAGTAGCCGGGGGAGGGAGAGGGAGAGAGATAGCCGATCTTACGGCTTGTAGACCGGGAAGGGGGAGGGAGAGAGACAGCCGATCTTACGGCTTGTAGACCGGGAAGTGGGAGGGAGAGAGATAGCCGATCTTGCGGCTTGTAGCCCGGGGAGGGAGAGGGAGAGAGATAGCCGATCTTATGGTTTGTAGCCCCGGGAGGGGTAGGGAGAAAGATAGCCGATCTTACGGCTTGTAGACCGGGAAGGGGGAGGGAAAGAGATAGACGATCTTACGGCTTGTAGCCCGGGGAGCGGGAGGGAGAGAGATAGCCGATCTTACAGCTTGTAGCTTCGGGAGGGAGAGGGAGAGAGATAGCCGATCTTATGGCTTGTAGCCCCGAAAGGGAGAGGTAGAGAGATAGCTGATCTTACGGCTTGTAGCCCGGGGAGCGGGAGGGAGAGAGATAGCTGATCTTATGCCTTGCAGCCCAGGGAGGGAGAGGGAGAGAGCTAGCCGATCTTACGGCTTGCAGCCCGGGGAGGGAGAGGGAGAGAGTTGGCCAATCTTACGGCTTGCAGCCCGGGGAGGGGAAGGGAGAGAGATAGCCGATCTTACGGCTTGTATCCCGGGGAGGGAGAGGGAGAGAGTTGGCCTATCTTATGGAATGTAGCCCTGGGAGGGAGAGAGATAAACGATCTTACGGCTTGTAGCCCGGGGAGCGGGTGGGAGAAAGATAGCCGATCTTACAGCTTGTAGCTTCGGGAGGGAGAGGGAGAGAGATAGCCGATCTTATGGCTTATAGCCCCGAGAGGGAGATGGAGAGAGATAGCCAATCTTATGCCTTGTAGCCCCGGGAGGGAGAGGGAAAGAGATAGCCGATCTTACGGCTTGTAGCCCGGGGAGGGGGAGAGAGAGAGATAGCCGATCTTACGACTTGTAGCCCGGGGAGGGGGAGGGAGAGAGAAAGATGATCTTACGCCTTGCAGCCCGGGGAGGGGGAGGGAGAGAGTTGGCCAAACTTAGGGCTTGCAGACCGGGGAGGGGGAGGGAGAGAGATAGCCGATCTTACTGCTTGTAGCTCGGGCAAGGGAGAGACATAGACGATCTTACGGCTTGTAGACCGGGAAGTGGGAGGGAGAGAGATAGCCGATCTTACGGCTTGTAGCCCGGGGAGGGAGACGGAGAGAGATAGCCGATCTTATGGCTTGTAGCCCGGGGAGGGAGAGGGAGAGAGATAGCCGATCTTACGGCTTGTAGCCCGGGGAGAGAGAGGGACAGAGCAAGCCGATCTTAAGGCTTGTAGCACGGGGAGGGAGAGGGAGAGAGTTAGCCGATCTTACGGCTTGTAGCACGGGGAGGGAGAGGGAGAGAGCAAGCCGATCTTACGGCTTGTAGCACGGGGAGGGAGAGGGCGAGAGAAAAGCGATCTTCCGGCTTGTCGTCCGGGAAGGGGGAGGGAGCGAGATAGCCGATCTTACGGCTTGTAGACCGGGAAGCGGGAGGGAGAGAGATAGCCGATCTTACGGCTTGTAGCCCGGGGAGGGAGAGGGAGAGAGATAGCCGATCTTACGGCTTCTAGCCCGGGGAGGTGGAGGGAGAGAGATAGCCGATCTTAGGTCTTGTAGCCCGGGGAGGGAGAGGGAGAGAGTTGGCCGATCTTACAGCTTGTTGCCCGGGGAGAGAGAGGGAGAGAGCAAGCCGATCTTACGGCTTGTAGCACGGGGAGGGAGAGGGTGAGAGATAGGCGATCTTCCGGCTTGTAGACCGGGAAGGGGGAGGGAGAGAGATAGCCGATCTTACGGCTAGTAGCCGGGGGAGGGAGAGGGAGAGAGATAGCCGATCTTACGGCTTGTAGACCGGGAAGGGGGAGGGAGAGAGACAGCCGATCTTACGGCTTGTAGACCGGGAAGTGGGAGGGAGAGAGATAGCCGATCTTACGGCTTGTAGCCCGGGGAGGGAGAGGGAGAGAGATAGCCGATCTTATGGCTTGTAGCCCGGGGAGGGGTAGGGAGAGAGATAGCCGATCTTACGGCTTGTAGACCGGGAAGGGGGAGGGAGAGAGATAGCCGATCTTACAGCTTGTAGCTTCGGGAGGGAGAGAGAGAGAGAGCCGATCTTACGGATTGTAGCCCGGGGAGGGGGAGGGAGAGAGATAGCCGATCTTAGGTCTTGTAGCCGGGGAGGGAGAGGGAGAGAGTTGGCCGATCTTACGGCTTGAAGCTCGGGGAGAGAGAGCAAGAGAGATAGCCGATCTTATGGAATGTAGCCCGGGGAGGGAGAGAGATAGACGATCTTACGGCTTGTAGCCCGGGGAGGGGGAGAGAGTGAGATAGCCGATCTTACGACTTGTAGCCCGGGGATGGGGAGTGAGAGAGATAGCTTATCTTACGCCTTGCAGCCCGGGGAGGGAGAGGAAGAGAGATAGCCGATCTTACGGCTTGCAGCCCGGGGAGGGAGAGGGAGAGAGTTGCCCAATCTTACGGCTTGCAGCCCGGGGAGGGGAAGGGAGAGAGATAGCCGATCTTACGGCTTGTAGCCCGAGGAGGGAGAGAGATAGCCGATCTTACGGCTTGTAGCGTGGGGAAGGAGAGAATTAGACGATCTTACGGATTGTAGCCCGGGCAGAGGGAGGGAGAGAGAAAGCCGATCTTACGGCTTGTTGCCCGGGGATGTGGAGGGAGAGAGATAGCCGATCTTACGGCTTCTAGCCCGGGGAGGTGGAGGGAGAGAGATAGCCGATCTTAGGTCTTGTAGCCCGGGGAGGGAGAGGGAGAGAGTTGGCCGATCTTACGGCTTGAAGCACGGAGAGAGAGAGCAAGAGAGATAGCCGATCTTATGGCTTGTAGCCCGGGGAGGGAGAGGGAGAGAGATAGCCGATCTTACGGCTTGTAGCGTGGGGAAGGAGAGAATTAGACGATCTTACGGATTGTAGCCCGGGCAGAGGGAGGGAGAGAGAAAGCCGATCTTACGGCTTGAAGCACGGAGAGAGAGAGAGCAAGAGAGATAGCCGATCTTATGGCTTGTAGCCCGGGCAGAGGGAGGGAGAGAGAAAGCCGATCTTACGGCTTGTTGCCCGGGGATGTGGAGGGAGAGAGATAGCCGATCTTACGGCTTCTAGCCCGGGGAGGTGGAGGGAGAGAGATAGCCGATCTTAGGTCTTGTAGCCCGGGGAGGGAGAGGGAGAGAGTTGGCCGATCTTAAGGCTTGTAGCACGGGGAGGGAGAGGGAGAGAGTTAGCCGATCTTACGGCTTGTAGCCCGGGGAGAGAGAGGGAGAGAGCAAGCCGATCTTACGGCTTGTAGCACGGGGAGGGAGAGGGCGAGAGATAGGCGATCTTCCGGCTTGTCGCCCGGGAAGGGGGAGGGAGCGAGATAGCCGATCTTACGGATTGTAGACCGGGAAGCGGGAGGGAGAGAGATAGCCGATCTTACGGCTTGTAGCCCGGGGAGGGAGAGGGAGAGAGATAGCCGATCTTATGGCTTGTAGCCCGGGGAGGGGTAGCGAGAGAGATAGCCAATCTTACGGCTTGTAGCCCGGGGAGGGGTAGGGAGAGAGATAGCCGATCTTATGGCTTGTAGCCCGGGGAGGGGTAGGGAGAGAGAAAGCCGATCTTACGGCTTGTAGCCCGGGGAGGGAGAGGGAGAGAGTTGGCCTATCTTATGGAATGTAGCCCTGGGAGGGAGAGAGATAAACGATCTTACGGCTTGTAGCCCGGGGAGCGGGAGGGAGAAAGATAGCCGATCTTACAGCTTGTAGCTTCGGGAGGGAGAGGGAGAGAGATAGCCGATCTTATGGCTTGTAGCCCCGAGAGGGAGAGGGAGAGAGACAGACAATTTTATGGCTTGTAGCCCCGGGAGGGAGAGGGAAAGAGATAGCCGATCTTACGGCTTGTAGCCCGGGGAGGGGGAGAGAGAGAGATAGCCGATCTTACGACTTGTAGCCCGGGGAGGGGGAGGGAGAGAGATAGATGATCTTACGCCTTGCAGCTCGGGGAGGGAGAGGGAGAGAGATAGCCGATCTTACGGCTTGCAGCCCGGGGAGGGAGAGGGAGAGAGATAGCCGATCTTACGGCTTGTAACCCGGCGAGGGGGAGAGAGAGAGTTGGCCAAACATAGGGCTTGCAGACCGGGGAGGGGGAGGGAGAGAGATAGCCGATCTTACTGCTTGTAGCTCGGTCAAGGGAGAGAGATAGACGATCTTACGGCTTGATGCTCGGGGAGAGAGAGCAAGAGAGATAGCCGATCTTATGGAATGTTGCCCGGGGAGGGAGAGAGATAGACGATCTTACGGCTTCTAGCCCGGGGAGCGGGAGGCAGAGAAATAGCCGATCTTACAGCTTGTAGCTTCGGGAGGGAGAGGGAGAGAGATAGCCGATCTTATGGCTTGTAGCCCCGAGAGGGAGAGGGAGAGAGATAGCCAATTTTATGGCTTGTAGCCCCGGGAGGGAGAGGGAAAGAGATAGCCGATCTTACGGCTTGTAGCCCGGGGAGGGGGAGAGAGTGAGATAGCCGATCTTACGACTTGTAGCCCGGGCAGGGGGAGGGAGAGAGATAGCTTATCTTACGCCTTGCAGCCCGGGGAGGGAGAGGAAGAGAGATAGCCGATCTTACGGCTTGCAGCCCGGGGAGGGAGAGGGAGAGAGTTGGCCAATCTTACGGCTTGCAGCCCGGGGAGGGGAAGGGAGAGAGATAGCCGATCTTACGGCTTGTAGCCCGAGGAGGGAGAGAGATAGCCGATCTTACGGCTTGTAGCGTGGGGAGGGAGAGAGATAGACGATCTTACGGTTTGTAGCCCGGGCAGAGGGAGGGAGAGAGAAAGCCGATCTTATGGCTTGTAGCCCGGGGATGTGGAGGGAGAGAGATAGCCGATCTTACGGCTTCTAGCCCGGGGAGATGGAGGGAGAGAGATAGCCGATCTTAGGTCTTGTAGCCCGGGGAGGGAGAGGGAGAGAGTTGGCCGATCTTACGGCTTGTAGCCCGGGGAGGGAGAGCGAGAGAGTTGGCCGATCTTAGGTCTTGTAGCCCGGGGAGGGAGAGGGAGAGAGCAAGCCGATCTTACGGCTTGTTGCCCGTGGAGGGAGAGGGAGAGAGTTGTCCGATCTTACAGCTTGTAGCCCGGGGAGAGAGAGGGAGAGAGCAAGCCGATCTTACGGCTTGTAGCACGGGGAGGCAGAGGGTGAGAGATAGGCGATCTTCCGGCTTGTAGACCGGGAAGGGGGAGGGAGAGAGATAGCCGATCTTACGGCTAGTAGCCGGGGGAGGGAGAGGGAGAGAGATAGCCGATCTTACGGCTTGCAGCCCGGGGAGGGGAAGGGAGAGAGATAGCCGATCTTACGGCTTGTATCCCGGGGAGGGAGAGGGAGAGAGTTGGCCTATCTTATGGAATGTAGCCCTGGGAGGGAGAGAGATAAACGATCTTACGGCTTGTAGCCCGGGGAGCGGGTGGGAGAAAGATAGCCGATCTTACAGCTTGTAGCTTCGGGAGGGAGAGGGAGAGAGATAGCCGATCTTATGGCTTGTAGCCCCGAGAGGGAGATGGAGAGAGATAGCCAATCTTATGCCTTGTAGCCCCGGGAGGGAGAGGGAAAGAGATAGCCGATCTTACGGCTTGTAGCCCGGGGAGGGGGAGAGAGAGAGATAGCCGATCTTACGACTTGTAGCCCGGGGAGGGGGAGGGAGAGAGATAGATAATCTTACGCCTTGCAGCCCGGGGAGGGGGAGGGAGAGAGTTGGCCAAACTTAGGGCTTGCAGACCGGGGAGGGGGAGGGAGAGAGATAGCCGATCTTACTGCTTGTAGCTCGGGCAAGGGAGAGACATAGACGATCTTACGGCTTGTAGACCGGGAAGTGGGAGGGAGAGAGATAGCCGATCTTACGGCTTGGAGCCCGGGGAGGGAGACGGAGAGAGATAGCCGATCTTATGGCTTGTAGCCCGGGGAGGGAGAGGGAGAGAGATAGCCGATCTTACGGCTTGTAGCCCGGGGAGAGAGAGGGACAGAGCAAGCCGATCTTAAGGCTTGTAGCACGGGGAGGGAGAGGGAGAGAGTTAGCCGATCTTACGGCTTGTAGCACGGGGAGGGAGAGGGAGAGAGCAAGCCGATCTTACGGCTTGTAGCACGGGGAGGGAGAGGGCGAGAGAAAAGCGATCTTCCGGCTTGTCGTCCGGGAAGGGGGAGGGAGCGAGATAGCCGATCTTACGGCTTGTAGACCGGGAAGCGGGAGGGAGAGAGATAGCCGATCTTACGGCTTGTAGCCCGGGGAGGGAGAGGGAGAGAGATAGCCGATCTTACGGCTTCTAGCCCGGGGAGGTGGAGGGAGAGAGATAGCCGATCTTAGGTCTTGTAGCCCGGGGAGGGAGAGGGAGAGAGTTGGCCGATCTTACAGCTTGTTGCCCGGGGAGAGAGAGGGAGAGAGCAAGCCGATCTTACGGCTTGTAGCACGGGGAGGGAGAGGGTGAGAGATAGGCGATCTTCCGGCTTGTAGACCGGGAAGGGGGAGGGAGAGAGATAGCCGATCTTACGGCTAGTAGCCGGGGGAGGGAGAGGGAGAGAGATAGCCGATCTTACGGCTTGTAGACCGGGAAGGGGGAGGGAGAGAGACAGCCGATCTTACGGCTTGTAGACCGGGAAGTGGGAGGGAGAGAGATAGCCGATCTTACGGCTTGTAGCCCGGGGAGGGAGAGGGAGAGAGATAGCCGATCTTATGGCTTGTAGCCCGGGGAGGGGTAGGGAGAGAGATAGCCGATCTTACGGCTTGTAGACCGGGAAGGGGGAGGGAGAGAGATAGCCGATCTTACAGCTTGTAGCTTCGGGAGGGAGAGAGAGAGAGAGCCGATCTTACGGATTGTAGCCCGGGGAGGGGGAGGGAGAGAGATAGCCGATCTTAGGTCTTGTAGCCGGGGAGGGAGAGGGAGAGAGTTGGCCGATCTTACGGCTTGAAGCTCGGGGAGAGAGAGCAAGAGAGATAGCCGATCTTATGGAATGTAGCCCGGGGAGGGAGAGAGATAGACGATCTTACGGCTTGTAGCCCGGGGAGGGGGAGAGAGTGAGATAGCCGATCTTACGACTTGTAGCCCGGGGATGGGGAGTGAGAGAGATAGCTTATCTTACGCCTTGCAGCCCGGGGAGGGAGAGGAAGAGAGATAGCCGATCTTACGGCTTGCAGCCCGGGGAGGGAGAGGGAGAGAGTTGCCCAATCTTACGGCTTGCAGCCCGGGGAGGGGAAGGGAGAGAGATAGCCGATCTTACGGCTTGTAGCCCGAGGAGGGAGAGAGATAGCCGATCTTACGGCTTGTAGCGTGGGGAAGGAGAGAATTAGACGATCTTACGGATTGTAGCCCGGGCAGAGGGAGGGAGAGAGAAAGCCGATCTTACGGCTTGTTGCCCGGGGATGTGGAGGGAGAGAGATAGCCGATCTTACGGCTTCTAGCCCGGGGAGGTGGAGGGAGAGAGATAGCCGATCTTAGGTCTTGTAGCCCGGGGAGGGAGAGGGAGAGAGTTGGCCGATCTTACGGCTTGAAGCACGGAGAGAGAGAGCAAGAGAGATAGCCGATCTTATGGCTTGTAGCCCGGGGAGGGAGAGGGAGAGAGATAGCCGATCTTACGGCTTGTAGCGTGGGGAAGGAGAGAATTAGACGATCTTACGGATTGTAGCCCGGGCAGAGGGAGGGAGAGAGAAAGCCGATCTTACGGCTTGTTGCCCGGGGATGTGGAGGGAGAGAGATAGCCGATCTTACGGCTTCTAGCCCGGGGAGGTGGAGGGAGAGAGATAGCCGATCTTAGGTCTTGTAGCCCGGGGAGGGAGAGGGAGAGAGTTGGCCGATCTTACGGCTTGAAGCACGGAGAGAGAGAGAGCAAGAGAGATAGCCGATCTTATGGCTTGTAGCCCGGGCAGAGGGAGGGAGAGAGAAAGCCGATCTTACGACTTGTTGCCCGGGGATGTGGAGGGAGAGAGATAGCCGATCTTACGGCTTCTAGCCCGGGGAGGTGGAGGGAGAGAGATAGCCGATCTTAGGTCTTGTAGCCCGGGGAGGGAGAGGGAGAGAGTTGGCCGATCTTAAGGCTTGTAGCACGGGGAGGGAGAGGGAGAGAGTTAGCCGATCTTACGGCTTGTAGCCCGGGGAGAGAAAGGGAGAGAGCAAGCCGATCTTACGGCTTGTAGCACGGGGAGGGAGAGGGCGAGAGATAGGCGATCTTCCGGCTTGTCGCCCGGGAAGGGGGAGGGAGCGAGATAGCCGATCTTACGGATTGTAGACTGGGAAGCGGGAGGGAGAGAGATAGCTGATCTTACGGCTTGTAGCCCGGGGAGGGAGAGGGAGAGAGATAGCCGATCTTATGGCTTGTAGCCCGGGGAGGGGTAGCGAGAGAGATAGCCAATCTTACGGCTTGTAGCCCGGGGAGGGGTAGGGAGAGAGATAGCCGATCTTATGGCTTGTAGCCCGGGGAGGGGTAGGGAGAGAGAAAGCCGATCTTACGGCTTGTAGCCCGGGGAGGGAGAGGGAGAGAGTTGGCCTATCTTATGGAATGTAGCCCTGGGAGGGAGAGAGATAAACGATCTTACGGCTTGTAGCCCGGGGAGCGGGAGGGAGAAAGATAGCCGATCTTACAGCTTGTAGCTTCGGGAGGGAGAGGGAGAGAGATAGCCGATCTTATGGCTTGTAGCCCCGAGAGGGAGAGGGAGAGAGACAGACAATTTTATGGCTTGTAGCCCCGGGAGGGAGAGGGAAAGAGATAGCCGATCTTACGGCTTGTAGCCCGGGGAGGGGGAGAGAGAGAGATAGCCGATCTTATGACTTGTAGCCCGGGGAGGGGGAGGGAGAGAGATAGATGATCTTACGCCTTGCAGCTCGGGGAGGGAGAGGGAGAGAGATAGCCGATCTTACGGCTTGCAGCCCGGGGAGGGAGAGGGAGAGAGATAGCCGATCTTACGGCTTGTAACCCGGCGAGGGGGAGGGAGAGAGTTGGCCAAACATAGGGCTTGCAGACCGGGGAGGGGGAGGGACAGAGATAGCCGATCTTACTGCTTGTAGCTCGGTCAAGGGAGAGAGATAGACGATCTTACGGCTTGATGCTCGGGGAGAGAGAGCAAGAGAGATAGCCGATCTTATGGAATGTAGCCCGGGGAGGGAGAGAGATAGCTGATCTTACGGCTAGTAGCCGGGGGAGGGAGAGGGAGAGAGATAGCCGATCTTACGGCTTGTAGACCGGGAAGGGGGAGGGAGAGAGACAGCCGATCTTACGGCTTGTAGACCGGGAAGTGGGAGGGAGAGAGATAGCCGATCTTGCGGCTTGTAGCCCGGGGAGGGAGAGGGAGAGAGATAGCCGATCTTATGGTTTGTAGCCCCGGGAGGGGTAGGGAGAAAGATAGCCGATCTTACGGCTTGTAGACCGGGAAGGGGGAGGGAAAGAGATAGACGATCTTACGGCTTGTAGCCCGGGGAGCGGGAGGGAGAGAGATAGCCGATCTTACAGCTTGTAGCTTCGGGAGGGAGAGGGAGAGAGATAGCCGATCTTATGGCTTGTAGCCCCGAAAGGGAGAGGTAGAGAGATAGCTGATCTTACGGCTTGTAGCCCGGGGAGCGGGAGGGAGAGAGATAGCTGATCTTATGCCTTGCAGCCCAGGGAGGGAGAGGGAGAGAGCTAGCCGATCTTACGGCTTGCAGCCCGGGGAGGGAGAGGGAGAGAGTTGGCCAATCTTACGGCTTGCAGCCCGGGGAGGGGAAGGGAGAGAGATAGCCGATCTTACGGCTTGTATCCCGGGGAGGGAGAGGGAGAGAGTTGGCCTATCTTATGGAATGTAGCCCTGGGAGGGAGAGAGATAAACGATCTTACGGCTTGTAGCCCGGGGAGCGGGTGGGAGAAAGATAGCCGATCTTACAGCTTGTAGCTTCGGGAGGGAGAGGGAGAGAGATAGCCAATCTTATGCCTTGTAGCCCCGGGAGGGAGAGGGAAAGAGATAGCCGATCTTACGGCTTGTAGCCCGGGGAGGGGGAGAGAGAGAGATAGCCGATCTTACGACTTGTAGCCCGGGGAGGGGGAGGGAGAGAGATAGATGATCTTACGCCTTGCAGCCCGGGGAGGGGGAGGGAGAGAGTTGGCCAAACTTAGGGCTTGCAGACCGGGGAGGGGGAGGGAGAGAGATAGCCGATCTTACTGCTTGTAGCTCGGGCAAGGGAGAGACATAGACGATCTTACGGCTTGTAGACCGGGAAGTGGGAGGGAGAGAGATAGCCGATCTTACGGCTTGTAGCCCGGGGAGGGAGACGGAGAGAGATAGCCGATCTTATGGCTTGTAGCCCGGGGAGGGAGAGGGAGAGAGATAGCCGATCTTACGGCTTGTAGCCCGGGGAGAGAGAGGGACAGAGCAAGCCGATCTTACGGCTTGTAGCCCGGGGAGGGAGAGGGAGAGAGTTAGCCGATCTTACGGCTTGTAGCACGGGGAGGGAGAGGGAGAGAGCAAGCCGATCTTACGGCTTGTAGCACGGGGAGGGAGAGGGCGAGAGAAAAGCGATCTTCCGGCTTGTCGTCCGGGAAGGGGGAGGGAGCGAGATAGCCGATCTTACGGCTTGTAGACCGGGAAGCGGGAGGGAGAGAGATAGCCGATCTTACGGCTTGTAGCCCGGGGAGGGAGAGGGAGAGAGATAGCCGATCTTACGGCTTCTAGCCCGGGGAGGTGGAGGGAGAGAGATAGCCGATCTTAGGTCTTGTAGCCCGGGGAGGGAGAGGGAGAGAGTTGGCCGATCTTACAGCTTGTTGCCCGGGGAGAGAGAGGGAGAGAGCAAGCCGATCTTACGGCTTGTAGCACGGGGAGGGAGAGGGTGAGAGATAGGCGATCTTCCGGCTTGTAGACCGGGAAGGGGGAGGGAGAGAGATAGCCGATCTTACGGCTAGTAGCCGGGGGAGGGAGAGGGAGAGAGATAGCCGATCTTACGGCTTGTAGACCGGGAAGGGGGAGGGAGAGAGACAGCCGATCTTACGGCTTGTAGCCCGGGGAGGGAGAGGGAGAGAGATAGCCGATCTTATGGCTTGTAGCCCGGGGAGGGGTAGGGAGAGAGATAGCCGATCTTACGGCTTGTAGACCGGGAAGGGGGAGGGAGAGAGATAGCCGATCTTACAGCTTGTAGCTTCGGGAGGGAGAGAGAGAGAGAGCCGATCTTACGGATTGTAGCCCGGGGAGGGGGAGGGAGAGAGATAGCCGATCTTAGGTCTTGTAGCCGGGGAGGGAGAGGGAGAGAGTTGGCCGATCTTACGGCTTGAAGCTCGGGGAGAGAGAGCAAGAGAGATAGCCGATCTTATGGAATGTAGCCCGGGGAGGGAGAGAGATAGACGATCTTACGGCTTGTAGCCCGGGGAGGGGGAGAGAGTGAGATAGCCGATCTTACGACTTGTAGCCCGGGGATGGGGAGTGAGAGAGATAGCTTATCTTACGCCTTGCAGCCCGGGGAGGGAGAGGAAGAGAGATAGCCGATCTTACGGCTTGCAGCCCGGGGAGGGAGAGGGAGAGAGTTGCCCAATCTTACGGCTTGCAGCCCGGGGAGGGGAAGGGAGAGAGATAGCCGATCTTACGGCTTGTAGCCCGAGGAGGGAGAGAGATAGCCGATCTTACGGCTTGTAGCGTGGGGAAGGAGAGAATTAGACGATCTTACGGATTGTAGCCCGGGCAGAGGGAGGGAGAGAGAAAGCCGATCTTACGGCTTGTTGCCCGGGGATGTGGAGGGAGAGAGATAGCCGATCTTACGGCTTCTAGCCCGGGGAGGTGGAGGGAGAGAGATAGCCGATCTTAGGTCTTGTAGCCCGGGGAGGGAGAGGGAGAGAGTTGGCCGATCTTACGGCTTGAAGCACGGAGAGAGAGAGCAAGAGAGATAGCCGATCTTATGGCTTGTAGCCCGGGGAGGGAGAGGGAGAGAGATAGCCGATCTTACGGCTTGTAGCGTGGGGAAGGAGAGAATTAGACGATCTTACGGATTGTAGCCCGGGCAGAGGGAGGGAGAGAGAAAGCCGATCTTACGGCTTGTTGCCCGGGGATGTGGAGGGAGAGAGATAGCCGATCTTACGGCTTCTAGCCCGGGGAGGTGGAGGGAGAGAGATAGCCGATCTTAGGTCTTGTAGCCCGGGGAGGGAGAGGGAGAGAGTTGGCCGATCTTACGGCTTGAAGCACGGAGAGAGAGAGAGCAAGAGAGATAGCCGATCTTATGGCTTGTAGCCCGGGCAGAGGGAGGGAGAGAGAAAGCCGATCTTACGGCGTGTTGCCCGGGGATGTGGAGGGAGAGAGATAGCCGATCTTACGGCTTCTAGCCCGGGGAGGTGGAGGGAGAGAGATAGCCGATCTTAGGTCTTGTAGCCCGGGGAGGGAGAGGGAGAGAGTTGGCCGATCTTAAGGCTTGTAGCACGGGGAGGGAGAGGGAGAGAGTTAGCCGATCTTACGGCTTGTAGCCCGGGGAGAGAGAGGGAGAGAGCAAGCCGATCTTACGGCTTGTAGCACGGGGAGGGAGAGGGCGAGAGATAGGCGATCTTCCGGCTTGTCGCCCGGGAAGGGGGAGGGAGCGAGATAGCCGATCTTACGGATTGTAGACCGGGAAGCGGGAGGGAGAGAGATAGCCGATCTTACGGCTTGTAGCCCGGGGAGGGAGAGGGAGAGAGATAGCCGATCTTATGGCTTGTAGCCCGGGGAGGGGTAGCGAGAGAGATAGCCAATCTTACGGCTTGTAGCCCGGGGAGGGGTAGGGAGAGAGATAGCCGATCTTATGGCTTGTAGCCCGGGGAGGGGTAGGGAGAGAGAAAGCCGATCTTACGGCTTGTAGCCCGGGGAGGGAGAGGGAGAGAGTTGGCCTATCTTATGGAATGTAGCCCTGGGAGGGAGAGAGATAAACGATCTTACGGCTTGTAGCCCGGGGAGCGGGAGGGAGAAAGATAGCCGATCTTACAGCTTGTAGCTTCGGGAGGGAGAGGGAGAGAGATAGCCGATCTTATGGCTTGTAGCCCCGAGAGGGAGAGGGAGAGAGACAGACAATTTTATGGCTTGTAGCCCCGGGAGGGAGAGGGAAAGAGATAGCCGATCTTACGGCTTGTAGCCCGGGGAGGGGGAGAGAGAGAGATAGCCGATCTTACGACTTGTAGCCCGGGGAGGGGGAGGGAGAGAGATAGATGATCTTACGCCTTGCAGCTCGGGGAGGGAGAGGGAGAGAGATAGCCGATCTTACGGCTTGCAGCCCGGGGAGGGAGAGGGAGAGAGATAGCCGATCTTACGGCTTGTAACCCGGCGAGGGGGAGGGAGAGAGTTGGCCAAACATAGGGCTTGCAGACCGGGGAGGGGGAGGGAGAGAGATAGCCGATCTTACTGCTTGTAGCTCGGTCAAGGGAGAGAGATAGACGATCTTACGGCTTGATGCTCGGGGAGAGAGAGCAAGAGAGATAGCCGATCTTATGGAATGTTGCCCGGGGAGGGAGAGAGATAGACGATCTTACGGCTTCTAGCCCGGGGAGCGGGAGGCAGAGAAATAGCCGATCTTACAGCTTGTAGCTTCGGGAGGGAGAGGGAGAGAGATAGCCGATCTTATGGCTTGTAGCCCCGAGAGGGAGAGGGAGAGAGATAGCCAATTTTATGGCTTGTAGCCCCGGGAGGGAGAGGGAAAGAGATAGCCGATCTTACGGCTTGTAGCCCGGGGAGGGGGAGAGAGTGAGATAGCCGATCTTACGACTTGTAGCCCGGGCAGGGGGAGGGAGAGAGATAGCTTATCTTACGCCTTGCAGCCCGGGGAGGGAGAGGAAGAGAGATAGCCGATCTTACGGCTTGCAGCCCGGGGAGGGAGAGGGAGAGAGTTGGCCAATCTTACGGCTTGCAGCCCGGGGAGGGGAAGGGAGAGAGATAGCCGATCTTACGGCTTGTAGCCCGAGGAGGGAGAGAGATAGCCGATCTTACGGCTTGTAGCGTGGGGAGGGAGAGAGATAGACGATCTTACGGTTTGTAGCCCGGGCAGAGGGAGGGAGAGAGAAAGCCGATCTTATGGCTTGTAGCCCGGGGATGTGGAGGGAGAGAGATAGCCGATCTTACGGCTTCTAGCCCGGGGAGATGGAGGGAGAGAGATAGCCGATCTTAGGTCTTGTAGCCCGGGGAGGGAGAGGGAGAGAGTTGGCCGATCTTACGGCTTGTAGCCCGGGGAGGGAGAGCGAGAGAGTTGGCCGATCTTAGGTCTTGTAGCCCGGGGAGGGAGAGGGAGAGAGCAAGCCGATCTTACGGCTTGTAGCCCGTGGAGGGAGAGGGAGAGAGTTGTCCGATCTTACAGCTTGTAGCCCGGGGAGAGAGAGGGAGAGAGCAAGCCGATCTTACGGCTTGTAGCACGGGGAGGCAGAGGGTGAGAGATAGGCGATCTTCCGGCTTGTAGACCGGGAAGGGGGAGGGAGAGAGATAGCCGATCTTACGGCTAGTAGCCGGGGGAGGGAGAGGGAGAGAGATAGCCGATCTTACGGCTTGTAGACCGGGAAGGGGGAGGGAGAGAGATAGCCGATCTTAAGGCTTGTAGCACGGGGAGGGAGAGGGAGAGAGTTAGCCGATCTTACGGCTTGTAGCCCGGGGAGAAAGAGGGAGAGAGCTAGCTGATCTTACGGCTTGTAGCCCGGGGAGAGAGAGGGAGAGAGATAGCCGATCTTACGGCTTGTAGCCCGGGGAGAGAGAGGGAGAGAGATAGCCGATCTTATGGCTTGTAGCCCCGAGAGGGAGAGGGAGAGAGATAGCCAATTTTATGGCTTGTAGCCCCGGGAGGGAGAGGGAAAGAGATAGCCGATCTTACGGCTTGTAGCCCGGGGAGGGGGAGAGAGTGAGATAGCCGATCTTACGACTTGTAGCCCGGGGAGGGGGAGGGAGAGAGATAGCTTATCTTACGCCTTGCAGCCCGGTGAGGGAGAGGAAGAGAGATAGCCGATCATACGGCTTGCAGCCCGGGGAGGGAGAGGGAGAGAGTCGGCCAATCTTACGGCTTGCAGCCCGGGGAGGGGAAGGGAGAGAGATAGCCGATCTTACGGCTTGTAGCCCGAGGAGGGAGAGAGATAGCCGATCTTACGGCTTGTAGCGTAGGGAAGGAGAGAAATAGACGATCTTACGGATTGTAGCCCGGGCAGAGAGAGGGAGAGAGAAAGCCGATCTTACGGCTTGTAGCCCGGGGATGTGGAGGGAGAGAGATAGCCGATCTTACGGCTTCTAGCCCGGGGAGGTGGAGAGAGAGAGATAGCCGATCTTCGGTCTTGTAGCCCGGGGAGGGAGAGGGAGAGAGTTCGCTGATCTTACGGCTTGTAGCCCGGGGAGGGAGAGGGAGAGAGATAGCCGATCTTACGGCTTGTAGCCCGGGGAGAGAGAGGGACAGAGCAAGCCGATCTTAAGGCTTGTAGCACGGGGAGGGAGAGGGAGAGAGTTAGCCGATCTTACGGCTTGTAGCCCGGGGAGAAAGAGGGAGAGAGCTAGCTGATCTTATGGCTTGTAGCCCGGGGAGAGAGAGGGAGAGAGATAGCCGATCTTACGGCTTGTAGCCCAGGGAGAGAGAGGGAGAGAGATAGCCGATCTTACAGCTTGTAGCCCGGGGAGAGAGAGGGAGAGAGATAGCCGATCTTACGGCTTGTAGCCCATGGAGAGAGAGGGAGAGAGATAGCCGATCTTACAGCTTGTAGCCCGGGGAGAGAGAGGGAGAGAACAAGCCGATCTTACGGCTTGTAGCACGGGGAGGGAGAGGGCGAGAGATAGGCGATCTTCCGGCTTGTCGCCCGGGAAGGGGGAGGGAGCGAGATAGCCGATCTTACGGCTTGTAGACCGGGAAGCGGGAGGGAGAGAGATAGCTGATCTTACGGCTTGTAGCCCGGGGAGGGAGAGGGAGAGAGATAGCCGATCTTATGGCTTGTAGCCCGGGGAGGGGTAGCGAGAGAGATAGCCAATCTTACGGCTTGTAGCCCGGGGAGGGGTAGGGAGAGAGATAGCCGATCTGATGGCTTGTAGCCCGGGGAGGGGTAGGGAGAGAGAAAGCCGATCTTACGGCTTGTAGCCCGGGGAGGGAGAGGGAGAGAGTTGGCCTATCTTATGGAATGTAGCCCTGGGAGGGAGAGAGATAAACGATCTTACGGCTTGTAGCCCGTTGAGCGGGAGGGAGAAAGATAGCCGATCTTACAGCTTGTAGCTTCGGGAGGGAGAGGGAGAGAGATAGCCGATCTTATGGCTTGTAGCCCCGAGAGGGAGAGGGAGAGAGATAGCCAATCTTATGGCTTGTAGCCCCGGGAGGGAGAGGGAAAGAGATAGCCGATCTTACGACTTGTAGCCCGGGGAAGGGGAGAGAGAGAGATAGCCGATCTTACGACTTGTAGCCCGGGGACGGGGAGGGAGAGAGATAGATGATCTTACGCCTTGCAGCCCGGGGAGGGAGAGGGAGAGAGATAGCTTATCTTACGCCTTGCAGCCCGGTGAGGGAGAGGAAGAGAGATAGCCGATCATACGGCTTGCAGCCCGGGGAGGGAGAGGGAGAGAGTCGGCCAATCTTACGGCTTGCAGCCCGGGGAGGGGAAGGGAGAGAGATAGCCGATCTTACGGCTTGTAGCCCGAGGAGGGAGAGAGATAGCCGATCTTACGGCTTGTAGCGTAGGGAAGGAGAGAAATAGACGATCTTACGGATTGTAGCCCGGGCAGAGAGAGGGAGAGAGAAAGCCGATCTTACGGCTTGTAGCCCGGGGATGTGGAGGGAGAGAGATAGCCGATCTTACGGCTTCTAGCCCGGGGAGGTGGAGAGAGAGAGATAGCCGATCTTCGGTCTTGTAGCCCGGGGAGGGAGAGGGAGAGAGTTCGCTGATCTTACGGCTTGTAGCCCGGGGAGGGAGAGGGAGAGAGATAGCCGATCTTACGGCTTGTAGCCCGGGGAGAGAGAGGGACAGAGCAAGCCGATCTTAAGGCTTGTAGCACGGGGAGGGAGAGGGAGAGAGTTAGCCGATCTTACGGCTTGTAGCCCGGGGAGAAAGAGGGAGAGAGCTAGCTGATCTTATGGCTTGTAGCCCGGGGAGAGAGAGGGAGAGAGATAGCCGATCTTACGGCTTGTAGCCCAGGGAGAGAGAGGGAGAGAGATAGCCGATCTTACAGCTTGTAGCCCGGGGAGAGAGAGGGAGAGAGATAGCCGATCTTACGGCTTGTAGCCCATGGAGAGAGAGGGAGAGAGATAGCCGATCTTACAGCTTGTAGCCCGGGGAGAGAGAGGGAGAGAACAAGCCGATCTTACGGCTTGTAGCACGGGGAGGGAGAGGGCGAGAGATAGGCGATCTTCCGGCTTGTCGCCCGGGAAGGGGGAGGGAGCGAGATAGCCGATCTTACGGCTTGTAGACCGGGAAGCGGGAGGGAGAGAGATAGCTGATCTTACGGCTTGTAGCCCGGGGAGGGAGAGGGAGAGAGATAGCCGATCTTATGGCTTGTAGCCCGGGGAGGGGTAGCGAGAGAGATAGCCAATCTTACGGCTTGTAGCCCGGGGAGGGGTAGGGAGAGAGATAGCCGATCTGATGGCTTGTAGCCCGGGGAGGGGTAGGGAGAGAGAAAGCCGATCTTACGGCTTGTAGCCCGGGGAGGGAGAGGGAGAGAGTTGGCCTATCTTATGGAATGTAGCCCTGGGAGGGAGAGAGATAAACGATCTTACGGCTTGTAGCCCGTTGAGCGGGAGGGAGAAAGATAGCCGATCTTACAGCTTGTAGCTTCGGGAGGGAGAGGGAGAGAGATAGCCGATCTTATGGCTTGTAGCCCCGAGAGGGAGAGGGAGAGAGATAGCCAATCTTATGGCTTGTAGCCCCGGGAGGGAGAGGGAAAGAGATAGCCGATCTTACGACTTGTAGCCCGGGGAAGGGGAGAGAGAGAGATAGCCGATCTTACGACTTGTAGCCCGGGGACGGGGAGGGAGAGAGATAGATGATCTTACGCCTTGCAGCCCGGGGAGGGAGAGGGAGAGAGATAGCCGATCTTACGGCTTGCAGCCCGGGGAGGGAGAGGGAGAGAGATAGCCGATCTAACGGCTTGTAACCCGGGGAGGGGGAGGGAGAGAGTTGGCCAAACTTAGGGCTTGCAGACCGGGGAGGGGGAGGGAGAGAGATGAGAGATAGCCGATCTTACTGCTTGTAGCTCGGGCAAGGGAGAGAGATAGACGATCTTACGGCTTGTGGACCGGGAAGTGGGAGGAAGAGAGATAGCCGATCTTACGGCTTGTAGCACGGGGAGGGAGACGGAGAGAGATAGACGATCTTATGGCTTGTAGCCCGGGGAGGGAGAGAGATAGACGATCTTACGGCTTGTAGCCTGCGGAGGGAGAGAGATAGACGATCTTACGGATTGTAGCCCGGACAGAGGGAGGGAGAGAGAAAGCCGATCTTACGGCTTCTAGCCCGGGGAAGTTGAGGGAGAGAGATAGCCGATCTTAGATCTTGTAGCCCGGGGAGGGAGAGGGAGAGAGATAGCCGATCTTACGGCTTGTAGCCCGGGGAGGGAGAGGGAGAGAGATAGCCGATCTTATGTCTTGTAGCCCGGGGAGGGAGAGGGAGAGAGATCGGCGATCTTACGGCTTGTAGCCCGGGGAAGGGGACGGAGAGAGATAGCCGATCTTACGGCATGTAGCCCGGGGAGGGGGAGGGAGAGAGAAAGCCGATCTTACGGCTTGTAGCCCGGGAGGGAGAGGGAGAGAGATAGCCGATCTCACGGCATGTAGCCCGGGGAGGGAGAGAGATAGACGAACTTATGGCTTGTAGCCCCGGGAGGGAGAGGGAGAGAGAGAGCCGATCTTTTGGCTTGTAGCCTCGGAAGTGAGAGGGAAAGAGATAGCCGATCTTACGGCTTGTAGCCCGGGGAGTGGGAGGGAGAGAGATAGCTGATCTTACGCCTTGCAGCCCGGGGAGGGAGAGGGAGAGAGATAGCCGATCTTACGGCTTGCAGCCCGGGGAGGGAGAGGGAGAGAGATAGCCGATCTTACGGCTTGTAGCCCGTGGAGGGCGAGGGAGAGAGTTGGCCAATCTTACGGCTTGCATCCCGGGGAGGGGGAGGGAGAGAGATAGCCGATCTTACGGGTTGTAGCCCGGGGAGGGAGAGGGAGAGAGTTGGCCGATCTTACGGCTTGAAGCTCGGGGAGAGAGAGCAAGAGAGATAGCCGGTCTTATGGCTTGTAGCCCGGGGAGGGAGAGGGAGAGAGATAGCCGATCTTACGGGTTGTAGCCCGGGGAGAGAGAGGGAGAGAGCAAGCCGATCTTACGGCTTGTAGCACGGGGAGGGAGAGGGAGAGAGTTAGCCGATCTTACTGCTTTTAGCCTGGGGATGGAGAGGGAGAGGGATAGCCGATCTTACGGCTTGTAGACCGAGAAGGGGGAGGGAGAGCGATAGCCGATCTTACGGCTTGTAGCCCGGGGAGGGAGAGGGAGAGAGATAGCCGATCTTACGGCTTGTAGCCCGGGGAGGGAGAGGGAGAGAGTTGGCCGATCTTACGGCTTGTAGACCGGGAAGGGGGAGGGAGAGAGATAGCCGATCTTATGGAATGTAGCCCGGGGAGGGAGAGAGATCGGCGATCTTACGACTTGGAGCCCGGGGAGGGGTAGGGAGAGAGATAGCCGATCTTACGGCTTGTAGCCCGGGAGGGGTAGGGAGAAAGATAGCCGATCTTACGGCTTGTAGCCCGCGGAGGGGTAGGGAGAGAGATAGCCGATCTTACGGCTTGTAGCCCGGGGAGGGAGAGGGAGAGAGATAGCCGATCTTACGGCTTGTAGCCCGGGGAGAGAGAGGGAGAGAGTTGGCCGATCTTACGGCTTGTAGACCGGGAAGGGGGAGGGAGAGAGATAGCCGATCTTATGGCTTGTAGTCCCGAGAGGGAGAGGGAGAGAGATAGCCGATCTTACGGCTTGTAGACGGGGATGGAGAGAGAGAGCCGATACTACGTCTTGTAGTCCGGGGAGGGAGAGGGAGAGAGATAGCCGATCTTACGGCTTGTAGCCCGGGGAAGGGGACGGAGAGAGATAGCCGATCTGACGGAGAGAGATAGCCGATCTTACGGCTTGTAGCCCGGGGAGGGTTACGGCGAGAGATAGCCGATCTTACGGCTTGTAGCCCGGGGAGGGGGAGGGAGAGAGAAAGCCGATCTTATGGCTTGTAGCCCGGGATGGAGAGGGAGAGAGAAAGCCAATCTCACGGCATGTAGCCCGGGGAGGGAGAGAGAAAGACGAACTTACGGCTTGTAGCCTCGGGAGGGAGAGGAAGAGAGATAGCCGATCTTACGGCTTGTAGCCCTGGGAGGGGGAGGGAGAGAGATAGCTGATCTTACGCCTTGCAGCCCGGGGAGGGAGAGGGAGAGAGATAGCCGATCTTACGGCTTGCAGCCCGGGGAGGGAGAGGGAGAGTGAAAGCCGATCTTACAGCTTGTAGCTTCGGGAGGGAGAGGGAGAGAGATAGCCGATCTTATGGCATGTAGCCCGGGGAGGGAGAGAGATAGACGATCTTACGTCTTGTAGCCCGGGGAGCGGGAGGGAGAGAGAAAGCCGATCTTACGGCTTGTAGCCCCGGGAGGGAGAGGGAGAGAGATAGCCGATCTTACGGCTTGTAGCCCGGGGACGGGGAGAGAGAGAGATAGCCGATCTTACGGCTTGTCGCCCGGGGATGGGGAGGGAGAGAGATAGACGATCTTACGACTTGTAGCCCGGGCAGAGGGAGGGAGAGAGAAAGCCGATCTTACGGCTTGTAGCCCGGGGATGGGGAGGGAGAGAGATAGAAGATCTTACGGCTTGTAGCCCGGGGAGAGAGAGGGAGAGAGATAGCCGATCTTATGGCTTGTAGCCCCGAGAGGGAGAGGGAGAGAGATAGCCGATCTTATGGCTTGTAGCCGGGGAGGGAGAATGTAACACCGGGAGGGAGAGGGAGAGAGATAGCCAATCTTATGGCTTGTAACCTCGGGAGGGAGAGGGAAAGAGATAGCCGATCATACGGCTTGTAGCCCGGGAGGGAGAGTGAGAGAGATCGACGATCTTACGGCTTGTAGCCGGGGAGGGAGAGGGAGAGAGTTAGCCAATCTTACGGCTTGTAGGCCCGGGAGGAAGATGGAGAGAGATTGCCGATCTTACGGCATGTAGCCCGGGGAGGAAGAGAGATAGACGAACTTACAGCTTGTAGCCCCGGGAAGGAGAGGGAGAGAGATAGCTGATCATACGGCTTGTAGCCCGGGAGGGAGAGTGAGAGAGAGCGACGATCTTACGGCTTGTAGCCGGGGAGGGAGAGGGAGAGAGTTAGCCAATCTTACGGCTTGTAGGCCCGGGAGGAAGATGGAGAGAGATAGCCGATCTTACGGCATGTAGCCCGGGGAGGAAGAGAGATAGACGATCTGATGGCTTGTAGCCCGGGGACGGGGAGGGAGAGAGAAAGCCGATCTTACGGCTTGTAGCCCGGGGAGGGAGAGGGAGAGAGGTAGCCGATCTTACGGCTTGTAGCCCGGGGAGGGAGAGAGATAGACGAACTTACAGCTTGTAGCCCCAGGAAGGAGAGGGAGAGAGATAGCCGATCTTACGGCTTGTAGCCCGGGGAGGGAGAGAGATAGACGATCTTACGTCTTGTAGCCCGGGGAGCGGGAGGGAGAGAGACAGCCGATCTTACGGCTTGTAGCCCCGGGAGGGAGAGGGAGAGAGATAGCCGATCTTACGGCTTGTAGCCCGGGGAGGGGGAGAGAGAGAGATAGCCGATCTTACGGCTTCTAGCCCGGGGAGGGAGAGAGAGAGATAGCCGATCTTACGGCTTGTAGCCCGCGGAGGGAGAGAGATAGATGATCTTACGACTTGTAGCCCGGACAGAGGGAGGGAGAGAGAAAGCCGATCTTACGGCTTGTAGCCCGGGGATGTGGAGGGAGAGAGATAGCCGATCTTACGGCTTGTAGCCCGGGGAGAGAGAGGGAGAGAGATAGCCGATCTTATGGTTTGTAGCCCCGTGAGGGAGAGGGAGAGAGATAGCCGATCTTATGGCTTGTAACCCCGGGAGGGAGAGGGAGAGAGATAGCCAATCTTATGGCTTGTAACCCCGGGAGGGAGAGGGAAAGAGATAGCCGATCATACGACTTGTAGCCCGGGGAGGGGTAGGGAGAGAGTTAGCCAATCGTATGGCTTTTGGCCGGGGAGGGGGAGGGCGAGAGCAAGCCGATCTTACGGCTTGTAGCCCGGGAGGGAGAGGGATAGACGATCTTACGGCTTGTAGCCGGGGAGGGAGAGAGAGAGAGTTAGCCAATCTTACGGCTTGTAGCCCGTGAGGGAGAGTGAGAGAGATAGCCGATCTCACGGCATGTAGCCCGGGGAGGGAGAGAGATAGACGAACTTACTGCTTGCAGCCCCGAGAGGGAGAGGGAGAGAGATAGCCGATCATATGGCTTGTAGCCCCGGGAGGAAGTGGGAAAGAGATAGCCGATCTTACGGCTTGTAGCCCAGGGAGGGGGAGGGAGAGAGATAGCTGATCTTACGTCTTGCAGCCCGGGGAGGGAGAGGGAGAGAGATAGCCGATCTTACTGCTTGTAGCCCGGGGAAGGGAGAGAGATAGCCGATCTTACGCCTTGCAGCCCGGGGAGGGAGAGGGAGAGAGATAGCCGATCTTACGGCTTGCAGCCCGGGGAGGGAGAGGGAGAGAGATAGCCGATCTTACGGCTTGCAGCCCGGGGAGGGGGATGGAGAGAGAGAGCCGATCTTACTGCTTGTAGCTCGGGGAAGGGAGAGAGATCGACGATCTAATGGCTTGTAGCCCGGGGAGGGTGAGAGATAGTCGATCTTACGGCTTGTAGCCTGGGGAGGGAGAGAGATAGACGATCTTATGGATTGTAGCCCAGGCAGAGGGAGGGAGAGCGAAAGCCGATCTTACGGCTTGTAGCCCGGGGATGTGGAGGGAGAGAGATAGCCGATCTTACGGCTTCTAGCCCGGGGAGGTGGAGGGAGAAAGATAGCCGATCTTAGGTCTTGTAGCCCGGGGAGGGAGAGGGAGAGAGATAGCCAATCTTACGGGTTGTAGCCCGGGGAGGGAGAGGGAGAGAGTTGGCCGATCTTACGGCTTGAAGCTCGGGGAGAGAGAGCAAGCGAGATAGCCGATCTTATGGCTTGTAGCCTGGTAAGGGGGAGGGTGAGGGATAGCCGATCTTACGGCTTGTAGCCCGGGGAGGGAGAGGGAGAGAGATAGCCGATCTTACGGCTCGTAGCCCGGGGAGAGAGAGGGAGAGAGCAAGTCGATCTTACGGCTTGTAGCATGGGGAGGGAGAAGGAGAGAGTTAGCCGATCTTACCGCTTTTAGCCTGGTAAGGGGGAGGGAGCGAGATAGCCGATCTTCGGGCTAGTAGCCGGGGGAGGGAGAGGGAGAGAGATAGCCGATCTTACGGCTTGTAGACCGGGAAGGGGAAGGGAGAGAGATAGCCGATCTTATGGCTTGTAGCCCGGGGAGGGAGAGGGAGAGAGTTGGCCGATCTTACGGCTTGTAGCCCGGGGAGGGAGAGGGAGAGAGATAGCCGATCTTATGGAATGTAGCCCGGGGAGGAAGAGAGATAGACGATCTTACGGCTTGTAGCCCCGGGAGGGAGAGGGAGAGAGATAGCCGATCTTATGGATTGTAGCCCCGAGAGGGAGAGGGAGAGAGATAGCCGATCTTACGGCTTGTAGCCCCGAGAGGGAGAGGGAGAGAGATAGCCGATCTTATGGCTTGTAGCCCCGAGAGGGAGAGGGAGAGAGATAGCCGATCTTACGGCTTGTAGCCCGGGGAGCGGGAGGGAGAGAGATAGCTGATCTTATGCCTTGCAGCCCCGGGAGGGAGAGGGAGAGAGATAGCCGATCTTACGGCTTGTAGCCCGGGGAGGGAGAGGGAGAGAGATAGCCGATCTTACGGCTTGTAGCCCGGGAAGGGGGAGGGAGAGAGATAGCCGATCTTATGGCTTGTAGCCTGGGGAGGGAGAGGGAGAGAGTTGGCCGATCTTACGGCTTGTAGCCGGGGAGGGAGAGGGAGAGAGATAGCCGATCTTATGGAATGTAGCCCAGGGAGGGAGAGAGATAGACGATCTTACGGCTTGTAGCCCCGGGAGGGAGTGGGAGAGAAATAGCCGATCTTATGGCTTGTAGCCCCAAGAGCGAGAGGGAGAGAAATAGCCGATCTTACGGCTTGTAGCCCGGGGATGGGGAGAGAGAGAGATAGCCGATCTTATGGCTTGTAGCCCCGAGAGGGAGAGGGAGAGAGATAGCCAATCTTACGGATTGTAGCCTGGTAAGGGGGAGGGAGAGAGATAGCCGATCTTACGGCTTGTAGCCCGGGGAGAGAGAGGGAGAGAGCAAGCCGATCTTACGGCTTGTAGCATGGGGAGGGAGAGGGAGAGAGATAGCCGATCTTATGGCTTGTAACCCCGGGAGGGAGAGGGAGAGAGATAGCCAATCTTATGGCTTGTAACCCCGGGAGGGAGAGGGAAAGAGATAGCCGATCATACGACTTGTAGCCCGGGGAGGGGTAGGGAGAGAGTTAGCCAATCGTATGGCTTTTGGCCGGGGAGGGGGAGGGCGAGAGCAAGCCGATCTTACGGCTTGTAGCCCGGGAGGGAGAGGGATAGACGATCTTACGGCTTGTAGCCGGGGAGGGAGAGGGAGAGAGTTAGCCAATCTTACGGCTTGTAGCCCGTGAGGGAGAGTGAGAGAGATAGCCGATCTCACGGCATGTAGCCCGGGGAGGGAGAGAGATAGACGAACTTACTGCTTGCAGCCCCGAGAGGGAGAGGGAGAGAGATAGCCGATCATATGGCTTGTAGCCCCGGGAGGAAGTGGGAAAGAGATAGCCGATCTTACGGCTTGTAGCCCAGGGAGGGGGAGGGAGAGAGATAGCTGATCTTGCGTCTTGCAGCCTGGGGAGGGAGAGGGAGAGAGATAGCCGATCTTACTGCTTGTAGCCCGGGGAAGGGAGAGAGATAGCCGATCTTACGCCTTGCAGCCCGGGGAGGGAGAGGGAGAGAGATAGCCGATCTTACGGCTTGCAGCCCGGGGAGGGAGAGGGAGAGAGATAGCCGATCTTACGGCTTGCAGCCCGGGGAGGGGGATGGAGAGAGAGAGCCGATCTTACTGCTTGTAGCTCGGGGAAGGGAGAGAGATCGACGATCTTATGGCTTGTAGCCCGGGGAGGGTGAGAGATAGTCGATCTTACGGCTTGTAGCCTGGGGAGGGAGAGAGATAGACGATCTTACGGATTGTAGCCCAGGCAGAGGGAGGGAGAGCGAAAGCCCATCTTACGGCTTGTAGCCCGGGGATGTGGAGGGAGAGAGATAGCCGATCTTACGGCTTCTAGCCCGGGGAGGTGGAGGGAGAAAGATAGCCGATCTTAGGTCTTGTAGCCCGGGGAGGGAGAGGGAGAGAGATAGCCAATCTTACGGGTTGTAGCCCGGGGAGGGAGAGGGAGAGAGTTGGCCGATCTTACGGCTTGAAGCTCGGGGAGAGAGAGCAAGCGAGATAGCCGATCTTATGGCTTGTAGCCTGGTAAGGGGGAGGGTGAGGGATAGCCGATCTTACGGCTTGTAGCCCGGGGAGGGAGAGGGAGAGAGATAGCCGATCTTACGGCTCGTAGCCCGGGGAGAGAGAGGGAGAGAGCAAGTCGATCTTACGGCTTGTAGCATGGGGAGGGAGAAGGAGAGAGTTAGCCGATCTTACCGCTTTTAGCCTGGTAAGGGGGAGGGAGCGAGATAGCCGATCTTCGGGCTAGTAGCCGGGGGAGGGAGAGGGAGAGAGATAGCCGATCTTATGGCTTGTAGCCCGGGGAGGGAGAGGGAGAGAGTTGGCCGATCTTACGGCTTGTAGCCCGGGGAGGGAGAGGGAGAGAGATAGCCGATCTTATGGAATGTAGCCCGGGGAGGAAGAGAGATAGACGATCTTACGGCTTGTAGCCCCGGGAGGGAGAGGGAGAGAGATAGCCGATCTTATGGATTGTAGCCCCGAGAGGGAGAGGGAGAGAGATAGCCGATCTTACGGCTTGTAGCCCCGAGAGGGAGAGGGAGAGAGATAGCCGATCTTATGGCTTGTAGCCCCGAGAGGGAGAGGGAGAGAGATAGCCGATCTTACGGCTTGTAGCCCGGGGAGCGGGAGGGAGAGAGATAGCTGATCTTATGCCTTGCAGCCCCGGGAGGGAGAGGGAGAGAGATAGCCGATCTTACGGCTTGTAGCCCGGGGAGGGAGAGGGAGAGAGATAGCCGATCTTACGGCTTGTAGCCCGGGAAGGGGGGGGGAGAGAGATAGCCGATCTTATGGCTTGTAGCCTGGGGAGGGCGAGGGAGAGAGTTGGCCGATCTTACGGCTTGTAGCCCGGGGAGGGAGAGGGAGAGAGATAGCCGATCTTATGGAATGTAGCCCGGGGAGGGAGAGAGATAGACGATCTTACGGCTTGTAGCCCCGGGAGGGAGTGGGAGAGAAATAGCCGATCTTATGGCTTGTAGCCCCAAGAGCGAGAGGGAGAGAAATAGCCGATCTTACGGCTTGTAGCCCGGGGATGGGGAGAGAGAGAGATAGCCGATCTTATGGCTTGTAGCCCCGAGAGGGAGAGGGAGAGAGATAGCCGATCTTACGGCTTGTAGCCCGGGGAGAGAGAGGGAGAGAGCAAGCCGATCTTACGGCTTGTAGCATGGGGAGGGAGAGGGCGAGAGATAGCCGATCTTACGGCTTGTAGACCGGGAAGGGGGAGGGAGAGAATTAGACGATCTTACGGCTTGAAGCCCGGGGAGCGGGAGGGAGAGAGATAGCCGATCTTACAGCTTGTAGCCCCGGGAGGGAGAGGGAGAGAGATAGCCGATCTTATGGCTTGTAGCCCCGAGAGGGAGAGGGAGAGAGATAGCCGATCTTACGGCTTGTAGCCCGGGGAGGGGGAGGGAGAGAGATAGCTGATCTTATGCCTTGCAGCCCGGGGAGGGAGAGGGAGAGAGATAGCCGATCTTACGGCTTGTAGACCGGGAAGGGGGAGGGAGAGAGATAGCCGATCTTACGGCTTGTAGCCCGGGGAGGGAAAGGGAGAGAGATAGCCGATCTTATGGAATGTAGCCCGGGGAGGGAGAGAGATAGACGATCTTACGGCTTGTAGCCCCGGGAGGGAGAGGGAGACAGATAGCCGATCTTATGGTTTGTAGCCCCGAGAGGGAGAGGGAGAGAGATAGCCGATCTTACGGCTTGTAGCCCCGAGAGGGAGAGGGAGAGAGATAGCCGATCTTACGGCTTGTAGCCCGGGGAGGGGTAGGGAGAGAGATAGCCGATCTTACGGCTTGTAGCCCGGGGAGAGAGAGGGAGAGAGCAAGCCGATCTTATGTCTTGTAGCACGGGGAGGGAGAGGGAGAGTGTTATCCGATCTTACCGCTTTTAGCCCGGGAAGGGGGAGGAAGCGAGATAGCCGATCTTACGGCTAGTAGCCAGGGGAGGGAGAGGGAGAGAGATAGCCGGTCTTACGGCTTGTAGACCGGGAAGGAAGAGGGAGAGAGATAGCCGATCTTACGGCTTGTAGAGCGGGAAGTGGGAGGGAGAGAGATAGCCGATCTTACGGCTTGTAGCCCGGGGAGTGAGACGGAGAGAGATAGCCGATCTTATGGCTTGTAGCCCGGGGAGGGGTAGGGAGAGAGATAGCCGATCTTACGGCATGTAGCCCGGGGAGGGGGAGGGAGAGAGATAGCCGATCTTATGGCTTGTAGCCCGGGGAGGGGTAGGGAGAGAGATAGCCGATCTTACGGCTTGTAGCCCGGGGAGGGAGAGGGAGAGAGTTGGCCTATCTTTCAGCTTGTAGCCTGGGGAGGGAGAGGGATAGAGATAGCCGATCTTATGGAATGTAGCCCAGGGAGGGAGAGAGATAGACAATCTTACGGCTCGTAGCCCGGGGAGCGGGAGGGAGAGAGATAGCCGATCTTACAGCTTGTAGCTTCGGGAGGGAGAGGGAGAGAGATAGCCGATCTTACGCCTTGCAGCCCAGGGAGGGAGAGGGAGATTGATAGCCGATCTTACGGCTTGTAGACCGGGAAGTGGGAGGGAGAGAGATAGACGATCTTTCGGCTTGTAGCCCGGGGAGCGGGAGGGAGAGAGATAGCCGATCTTACAGCTTGTAGCTTCGGGAGGGAGAGGGAGAGAGATAGCCGAACTTATGGCTTGTAGCCCCGAGAGGGAGAGGGAGAGAGATAGCCGATCTTATGGCTTGTAGCCCCGAGAGGGAGAGGGAGAGAGATAGCCGATCTTACGGCTTGTAGCCCGGGG